>NC_041403.2:105626587-105656587 GCF_900747795.2 Erpetoichthys calabaricus
GATTTAAGATATGAAGAGGTAGGGGAAGTGACGGTGAAGGTGGTGTGGATGAGAACAGCGCCCGTACGCATGTGCTGCATGGCCACCCCACTGGTCGCTGCCGAGAGTTGATTCTACAATAAAATAAAATAAAAATAAAAAGAGGAATAATTTTGGAGGTCAATCATCACCCCGAAAGCGGATATTAGACATCACGTAGTATAGGCTATGTGTACCAAATTTGAGGTCAATAGTTCAAATGGTTTGCGAGCTACAGGTGATTTAAAATCCTGGACACTAATCATTACCCTCACCAAGAAAAACAAAAAACATCGTTTGGGCTAATGAAGCTCAAAATGATTTTTGAACACTTGAAGTCTTTCTTCACTTCTGACTCCATATTACAACATCCAGATCCTGAGTTACCATATATCCCACTTGTTGTTGAAAGCAATTCTCTCCGAAAAATTTCTTGATGCTGGACTTATACACTTTTGTGCCTGTTTTTCTAAAACAATTAAGTTGTGTGTAACAAAATTACAATGTATGGAATTGTGAATTATTAGCTATTAGGGTGTCCTAGAACTTCCTCAAGCTAAACAGCACCAAAACTGAAGCTCTTTTAATTGGCACCCCCCATCAACTTCGTTCCTCTCTAAATTGTATTTCCTTTTCTGACTGTACCATTACCCTCTACCCTTCTGTTACAAATCTGGGTGTCAAGTTAGACTCCCATCTGTCATTTGATATACATATCCATCACCTTTGTAAAATTGCATTCCTTCATCTCTGAAACATAGCCAAACTCCATCCCTACCTCTCTCTCTGTGATGCTGAAAAGATGATTCATGCCTTTGTCTCATCCAGACTGGACTATTGTAATGCACTCCTCATCAGCACACCCAACAAGAGCCTTCAAAAGCTCCAACAAATTCAAAATAGTGCTGCAAGAATCCTGATGAGGGTGCGGAAATATGAACATATCTCACCAATCCTTCGGTCACTTCATTGGCTCCCTATCCATCTCCGAATCAAATACAAACTCTTTTTGTTTACTCACCAGTGTATCCATGGAAATACTCCACAATATCTTAAAGAACTCCTTATATTACAGTCCACTACAAGAAACCTCCGTTTTACAAATACCTACCCCCTTCGCCCCCCTGTGACCAAACTTCATACAACGGCGGAGTGGTGGCTCTGAGGCTAGAGATCTGCACTGGCAATCGGAAGGTTGCCGGTTCGAATCCTGTCAATGCCAATAGGGACTCTGCTCTGTTGGGCCCTTAAGCAAGGCCCTTAACCTGCAATTGCTGAGCGCTTTGAGTAGTGAGAAAAGCGCTATATAAATGCAAAAAATTATTATTAAAATTAATGGGAGACCGAGCCTTTGCAGCTGCTGCTCCACGGCTCTGGAATGCCCTACCAGAGAGCCTAAGAACACAGCAGATTGTGGGCTGTTTTAAAAAACAGCTAAAGACTTTTCTATTTAGGAAAGCTTATTAACAAGAATGCTATAACTATTGTTGTTTTATCTCTGTTTTTATCTTGCCTTGCCTTTGTTTAATCTTTTTATGTTGCACTTTGAGACTTACTTCTAATGTAAAGTGCCCCTATAAATAAAATGCATTATTATTATTATTAAGTTAGCACTAGAAGAATGAAGGAATTGGTTAGAGGGAGCAAAATATCCTGCCTAGATGCTGCTCAGCATCAAGTTTACAGCTTAAAACGCACAAATGCACAACCTCCTCAATAGCTGTTACAGGTCTGTTGCAGTCAAGTCAGTAGATGTTCTTACATAGAGTGTGACACAAAATATCAGCATATATTGTATGTATTGTCGCAACCAAAGGAAGAAAAGTGAATAATGTTTGTTGACTTTTTATTAATACAATAGATGATGCACTACTTTCAATACACAGTGTAGGCATTTCAGGATGTTGATGTATGTACTGTGAGGAATCAGTTAAGGCAAAGCTATTCAATTACAAATTCAGTTGAACCAGATTTTTAAACCAAGAAATGTAGCTGGGCCAGACATTTTCAGCGGCTGGTAAGCAGCAAGTAATAACAAATTTTAAACCAACACAAATGAATGTATTGAAAAACAAGTCATGTTTATTCATTGCTTCCATTTTAAATTTGGGCACATCAAAAAGTGCATAAAAACACAATACAAAAGCTATAACTGAACAGAATCTGAGGTAGTAGCAATACTGTTTTTCCACTTTTGAAATAAAAAAATAATCATTTTGGTCATATCTGTGCACAAACCCATGACAAGTGATAACAGTAACTAACATACACTAAATATGTCTACTACACACTGAGGGAACGCAGGTTCGTTTTAATTTAGCGTTATGTGTGATTAGCAGGGCCTTATTAAGTAATCAAAAAGTTGGTGGTACGCATATGTTTTGTGTGGATCGAGTTTGAGGTACTGTAACGGTATTTAGACACTGAGAGTCCTAGCACTACATGTTTTGTTTATTTGGAGAAAATACATAATATTTAAAATTGACAAGTATAATCATTCATTATATTTATAGAGTGCTTTAATCACTACTCAAAGAGTTTTGCTAACTTCACGCAGGGAGTGCCCGGGATGCGACCCCATGATCTTCTTATTGTAAAGCAGCGGTGATACTATTACTCCACCTGCGCAGGCATACTGTACTGCATAATATTGTGCTTGATAGTTTAAAATTACTAACACAGAATTTCCAAAATCGAAGAATATTAACTGCCGGTAAATAACATTGTACAATAAAGTTGTTATGTAGTCCCCCAAAGCAATTAGTGTTTAATTTGATTGAGTTTTAAAGAAAATTCCAACCTTTTTTGGATGTTTTCAGCCTTTCTAATTTATTCTTCATGTTGAGTGTCAATGAATGATCATCGTCCTCATAATAACCATGAATTTGCAGGATCAAAGCATGTGAGTGGAGAGCCAACCAATCTTATGAAGAGAAGTGTGGGGACAGTGCTTCTCAGTAACCAGGCTCTCACTGGAATAACAATCAAATTCATTTGCAAAAACCCACATTCGCACTCACTTGATGAAACTGGAATGCAATTAAGACTTGGCACACAATTGATTATAGAACCATTTACTATGTAGTCAGTGGCACGACCAGCTGTCGCAGCAGAGATGCCAATACCGTCACAAAAAAATAATCACTATATCATAGATTACTACCACCACTTCTAGACACACAACAACGAGCTGCATTGTGGGTTGAATGTTGTTTGACTACATGGAGTGCTGCATTCATGGCTCTGTACTACTGTAGGAATTTAACTTGGAATTTCGGAAGCCTGCTATCGGTGCATGTTTTCAACCTCGTCCTCCTCCTTGTGAAATGTGGAGCAGTGCTAGCACTGTTGGTCAGGGCTTGTTTTGGGTGTAAGAAATCCAACTCCTCTTGTATTTCTCTCTCCCTCCCTGGCAACTGGACTCATTGTGTATAGAGCACCTCAAGTGTGTAACCACATCTTACTTCACCTTCAATGAACCTTCTTCCATCTCATTCTACTTCTTTTCCCACATCAAAACACCTCTGCTTATTCATTCGACGGTCCACATTATTGGCGAGTGCCACTGGTGTGCAGGTGACTTTCAACTGGCATTGTGTCTGTGCCGAGCACAAAAAAAGACAGGCTGCCTTAAAATAGCCCATTCGCTATAGCATTATTATTGATACATATCAACAAATTAACAAAATGTGTGTCAGCTGATTTTCTTTTTTCTATAAAGTCACCAAATTTCAATCAAATCATTTGAAGTGTTTTTAAGATTTTGAGGCATTTCATGTTTCTATTGTTGGGGGGTTACCCTTAAATATTTATATATCAAAATAACATTTCTTTGCAGATACCTACTGCCCTACATGTACCATCCTGCCAAATTTCAGCTTTTTAAATAAACAGGAAAAATTGTTTTTGTTAATGAATGAGTAAGTGAACAAGCAAATGAATCAGTCAACTTTGCATTTTATATCTACTCTCTATATATAAAATCCTAAGCCTAAAAGTGCAACAATTTTGTGCAACGGTTTTATGTGACATTTTTATGTCACGTTTTTTGTCACGCTTTAAATCGGGCTTATTTTAAATAACCTACATATATATGTTTGGTATCATTCTTTTCTGAATTTATCGAACTTTAATGGGATGTTGTTAGATTTTTAGATTCTTATTCCGTTTTTAAATTATAAACTAAAATATCAAGAAAGTTGTGGTTTTTAATATCAAGAAATGTTTTTTATTTTTGATTGCGTAAACTTTCTTTCATAGGAACAAACTATTAAAAAAACTAAAAAAAAAAAATGTAGGTTATTTAGTTAGCTGAAGGTCGAGTTACGATGACCCATTGCATACCACTTTAGTTTTCACATGATTTTTCCTGTTATTTAAGTGAGTCATTTTTTAAAAAAAAAAAATGTTATCTATAAGAATGTTAGTTAAAACAAATGGATCGTTTATTTAGTCTCTTATAAATACTCATCGAGCATAGTGGACCTCAGTTTAACAGGAATATTCCAATCAGTAAGAGAGTACATATTTTTATTCTCATTTCATGATTTTTACTCCATTGAATAATAATGAATTTTTCTTTTACATATTTATAGAATTTTGTGTTTTTGACTCCAATAAATAAAACTTTTTCTTTTGTACATTTACGGATTTTACTAATATTCTGGCCGCAAGTGGGGGTTGGGCGCCGAAAATGCCGGGGGGCTTGCGCCCCTAGTACTCTATAAGGATTGCGGGATTTAGTTATAATTTCTGGCAAAAGATCCGTTTGACTGCCTGTTAACGAACTTGATACAAATCTTGACTCATGGTCATCTCCTGGTCCCCTCTCATTTAAAATATAATCTCTAGTCTTCGAAATAGCACAGAAATTTACTTTGCCGTTTTTTGACATTTTCTGTTGTTCTTTTATGGTCATGTTATGGACCATACTGTGTGTTGGTCGTCAAAACAGTTGCCACCATATGACTTGCATTGATGTGAAATGTGACATCATCATGTGTTGACTATATAAAACAGCATCACAGATACCAGAATATCCCTGATTTTAGATAACTTCTAAAATTTATTTGTGCTGATTATTTTTTTTTTGTTTTTGTTCAAAGTTTGATGTTTTGACTTTCACTTGTTTCTTGGTTTTTGAGTTTGAATCCACAGTACCTGTGATTTCACTCATGTTATGCCTACAACATCCAACGTCCTTCACAACACACAGGCATCCCCTGTAAGGATGCAATTCTGTAATTATGTTCAAGGTTAGGGTTAGAATGGGGAGGGTCCTACTCTGTCTGTAAATCTTTTCTGATAATTTTTTTACCTTTCATCAATAAATTAACAGCACTTAATTTGTGGTGGAAGGTGAGTTACTGCCTCAGGTGGGTGGATTTAAATACTTCAGAGTCTTTTTCAATAGTGAAGGGGAAGGGGATGGCGAGATTAACACATGGGTTGATGTGGAGAGTTATGTTGTCACTATGCTGATCTGCAATGGGGAAAAAGGAGCTGAGTCAGAAGGCAAAGCTCTCGATTTATCAGTCGATATATGTCCCTAACCTCACCTATGATCATGAGCTTTGGGTAATGACCAAAAGGATGAGATTGCAGGTGCAAGTGGCCGAAATGTGCATTCTCTGCAGGGTAACTGGGATAGAGTCAGAAGCACAGACATCCAGGAGAGGCTCAGGGTAGAGCCGCTGACCCTCCGCATTAAGAGGAGCCAATTGAAGTGATTCAAGCATCTGATACGGATGCCTCCTGGATGTCTCCCTGTGGAGGTTTTACAGGCATGACCAGCTGGGAGGAGACCCAGGGGTTCGCTGGGAGGATTATATATCCCAGATGGCCTGGGAATACTTTGGGATCTCACAGTATGAGTTGGCAAGTGTGGTTGAGAAAAAAGACGTTTGGGCTTCACTGCTAAGACTGTTGTCTCCGTGACCTGGCTTCAGAAAATGAATGAATGAATGAATAACCTTGTAGATGGACCTGTTGCGACTAACATCAATGAATGACGTCAACAGATATAGGCTGAAGTCAGGCCTTTTGCTCTTGCAGGAAGCCCACTGTAAGCATGAAATGATGTCCCTTACTGACTATTGAAAGGCTTGCTAAAGTAATCAGAACTGAGTATTTCAGAAGGCCAAGTAATAATTCACTACACAGACAACCTAGTGTTAGCATTAGCATGTTCCTTGCATGGAAATTTAACTGAAATATTCAGCACACTATGGCACAATTCATAGTAAAATGTGGTATTTTATGTTAGTGTGACTTACAACAGGCTCACTAACATCATAATTTCTGTTGGTCTTTGTTCTTTACTCGATAAATCAACCAAACATTCATTTCAGACTCTAATGATGATGATGGGCCTGTCGTGAGTGACATTAATGATGATGAGTACACTGAGAGTGGCATTGGTGGATGCAGGCAGCAGCTAGACCCTTCTGAGACAACCGTTGGTCATAAGGCAGGATCATACCCTGAATGGAGTGCAAGACAACCGCAGGATCCATTTTTCAAGGGCCAGTTATTCTAAAAATTTGGCTTTTTACAGAAACTCTTTACATAAATTAATACAGTATATATATATATATATATATATATATATATATACTGCTCATAAAAATTAAAGGAACACTTTTTAAATAGAGTATAGCATCAAGTCAAAGAAACTTCTGGGTTATTGATCTGGTTAGTTAAGTAGCAGAGGGGGTTGTCAATTAGTTTTAGCTACTTTGGTGCTAATGAAATTAACAACAGGTGCACTAGAGGGGCTACCATGAGATGACCCCCAAAACAGGAATGGTTTAACAGGTGGAGGCCACTGACATTTTTCCCTCCTCATCTTTTTTGACTGTTTTTTCACTAGTTTTGCATTTGGATAAAGTGTCACTACTGGTAGCATGAGGCGATACTTGGACCCTACAGAGGTTGCACAGGTAGTCCAACTTCTCCAGGATGGCACATCAATACATGTCATTGCCAAAAGGTGTGCTGTGTCTCCCAGCACAGTGTAAAGGGCATGGAGGAGATTCCAGGAAACAGACAGTTACTCTAGGAGAGCTGAACAGGGCTGTAGAAGGTCCTTAACCCATCAGCAAGTCCGGTATCTGCTCCTTTGGGCAAGAAGGAACAGGATGAGCACTGCCAGAGCCTTACAAAATGACCTCCAGCAGGCCACTGGTGTGAATGCCTCTGACCAAACCATCAGAAACAGACTTCATGAGGGTGGCCTGAGGGCCCAACGTCCTCTAGTGGGCCCTATGCTCATTGCCCGGCACCATGGAGCTCGATTGGCATTTGCCATTGAATACCAGAATTGGCAGGTCCGCCACTGGCGCCCTGTGCTTTTCACAGATGAGAGTAGGTTCACCCTGAGCACATGTGACAGACGTGAAAAGGTCTGAAGAAGCCATGGAGAACATTATGCTGCCTGTAACATTGCTCAGCATGACCGGTTTGTGATGGTCGTGGGAGGCATATCCATTGAGAGATGCACAGACCTCTACAGGCTAGACAACGGCACCTTGACTGCAATTAGCTATTGGGATGAACTCCTTGGACCCATTGTCAGACCCTATGCTGGTGTAGTGGGTCCTGGGTTCCTCCTGGTACACAACAATACCCGGCCTCATGTGGCAAGAGTATGTAGGCAGTTCCTGGAGGATGAAGGAATGGATACCTTTGACTGGACCCCACGCTTGCCTGACCTCAATCCAATAGAACACCTCTGGGACATTATGTTTCAGTCCATCCGACACTGCCAGGTTACACCTCAGACTGTCCAGGAGCTCAGTTATGCCCTGGTCCAGATCTGGGAGGAGATTCCCTGGGACCCCATCCGTCATCTCATTAGGAGCATGCCCCTCCCCACATTGTCAGGCATGCATACAAGCATGTGGGGGCCAAACAAACTACTGAGTACGATTTGGAGTTGCCCCAATGAAATGTCCGCAAAATCGACTGGCCCGCCACATAATTTTTTCACTTTGATTTTTGGGGTGTCTTTGAATTCAGCCCTCTTTAGGTTGATAATTTTCATTTCCATCAAACAATGTGGCATCCTTTCATTCCTAACACATTACCCAGTCCATATCAGTAGAGGTATCCAGCAGGATTTTTTTCCCATTGAGATCTGATGTGTTTTCAAAGTGTTCCTTTAATTTTTTGCAAGCAGTTTATATATATATAAACTATATAATGTATATACTTTGGTCAGAACACACCCCAGAATGACTGAAAAAAAAATTTAAAAGAGGAAAACTTTAGTACCAGCGAGGCATTATGCAGGCACATTGCTGTTGATAAAAATAACCCCCAGTAGTGTTTCTTCACACACCTCTGCTAAATAATTTGTTAGTTAAAAGTACTCTGTGTTAGAGAAAGGATGAGCCACATTGTTCGTAATGGTCATCAGTTTTGTCTTCATTCTTCCTCCAATACAACCTCCAGCAGGTCCAGAGTGTATCCTATAACTAAGCCTGCCCTTTTAATTAGTTTGTTAATTCAGTGAAGTGATGTTACTGGACCAGCACACCACCACATAGAATACTGTGCTGGCCATCACAGAGTTTTAGAAGATGTGAGTGATGTTGCTTACCACTTCAAAAGAATGAAGTTTTCTAAGGAAAAAAAAGCCTGCTCTGCTCTTTCTTATATAGTTCCTTTTTTGTTCTGAGGCTATCCCAACCTGTCATTAATGTGGACCCCCAAGTACGTGTAAGAGTGCACTGACTCTATATCCATTCCTAAATAGTGACTGGACAGTGCGGTGAAAGTCAAAAACCAGTTCCTGGGTTTTGATGATGGTGTGTTGCAGACAGACAATTCTTTCTGCACCAAGAAACAAAGGTCTCCACCTGACTCCTATACTTTATCTGACCACCCAGCTTATTTATACACCTCATTAGTGCAGAGTCATCTGAGTGAAGAGAAAAGATGACAGGACTGTTCCTTGTGGTGCTCCAGTGTTGCTCACATCCATATCAGAAACACAGTTTTTGATTCTCACAAACTGTGGTCTACCCGACAAGATAGTCCATCTTCCAGGACACCATAGGCTCCTTCAACTGCATATCTCTGAGTTTACTGCTTAACAGGGGCAACTGGAGAAATCAAAAAACATAATCCTCAAAGTGCTGTCAGTTTCGTCCAGGTGAGAATAAGCCTTGTGGAGCTGGTAAATAATTGTATTCTCCACTCCATTCTTTGTCCAACATGCAAACTGCAGTGGGTGTAGGTGGTCTACCACAAGAGGACTCATAAAATCCAGGCCCTGCCTCTCAAAGCCTGTAGTTATTAGGTGAAGAGACACTTGCCCTCTTTAGAACATTAACAATGCAGGATGTTTTCAACAGCAGCTGCACTTTTGGAGCCATAGGGGCAAACTGTATACTGTAGGTGACAGAGAACACCACAAAATTGGTCAGCACAGGCCTTAAGAACTTCTCCACCTGCTCCCACAGCATTTCCCATGTCAATATAATTTTTAACATAAACAGCGATGCAGCTAAACAATATGTAGTAATGTAAAAAGGTTGGTATGCTGTTTGCTTCACTACACTACATCCCAACTGTATTGTATTAAGGTAATTTGCCATGCTTTCGGCTTCATTTTATCAGTGCTAATTCATATTTACCTCAAAACATTTTAGGTCAGGGTTCTGGACCTCACCTAGCCTGTTCTGCAAAAACACCTGAGATTAAGCAGGTGGGAAAGGTGATCATGGGAAAGGCGCTATATAAATAAAAGGTATTATTTTTTACTATTATTAAGAACGGGAGCAGCCGAAAGAAGAAGAGGGTTCAAAATCGCTGTGCCCATCAGGTGAAATGCCCAAATAACACGAATGCAGTTATGCTTACTATCATACATTCTGGACTCAATAGAAGGCAGGTGTTTCGTAACTACCAGCCAAACTCTGCTGACCTTTATTAACTAACCTTAGAACCCTAGGCGTCTTGGCGTGGATTTTCAAACAGGAAGTGATAAACCGGCTAACTAATGAGGAAGTCAGCACAGAACTACTTCAAATAACAGACGCGGTGCCTTGCGACAAGCAACACTTGAAGGGAGCTGTTTTTGCTGCGGTCCTTAACCCAATGTTCGCGCTGGAATCATAGCCCGGAGCTTTTAAAGCTGTGAAGAGTACGGGGCTTCTATGGCGACCACGCTGTCCAGACTTTGCCCATGCCTGAAATGCTTGTGGGAAAAAGTCTGCTGCTGCGGACGTTCACCCTACAAGCCTGATTCTTCCGACTCTGAGTCGGTCCCAGATTCGCCCAACCGGAACCGGGAAGTGGGAGATCCTGTGTACACGGCCGAGTGGGACTTTCAAGCCAGGGCGTCGAATGAGATCAGCTTCACGCAAGGAGACCAGTTCAAGATTATTGAGCGCAGTGGAAATTGGTGGACCGCAGGGAAACTGGATGAATACGGTCAAGTGACTGAAAGGGGATATGTCCCTTACAATTATCTAGTGAGAGGCGAGAGTCTGCGGGCGCAGCCGTAAGTTTACTTTCTTCTTAATTATGCTTCTAATAATCTGTTTTTAGTAGTTTCCCTTAAGTCGGTCCAAAGTCGCCGAATGCAACGCTCGCGCTACGGGAACCGACTATGGACGGGATGCCATGTCGTCGCCTGCACGGTTCTGTACACTAGTGTACCTTTTCTTCGTGATCAACTCCAGCTCGGCACTTTTTATCCGATTACGACATCGTTAAATCCTAAAATAACGAATTACTAAAGTACAGTCAATTAAAGGGCAAGTTATGAAAAACGATGCGAAGAATTTAGAGTAAAGCTTGAAGAAACCTACTTAAATAACTTTAGAGCCGTTTACATTCGTGAAAAACGATGCGAAGAATTTAGGGTAAAGCCTGAGGACACCAACCTTAAATATCTTTAGAGCTCGTGACGTTCACTCATTGTTTTCTGATGTTTTCCCAGGTTGAAATAAGCTCCCTTAGTTAGGCGTCGTGTTGGCACGTTCTCTCCGTGATTTATGTTTCACCCGTGTGATCAGGTTTTTCCCCACATGATCATAATCATATGCATGGCAGGCTACACATATGTGTGTGTGTGTGTGTAAGTGGGCTTCATGTGCTATTATAGCTCACCCCGACTCAAAACTGTTTCATGTCTGAGGATATTGCAATATAGTGTGAAAAAGTAAATCAATTAGAGGAAATGTATGACATTTTATTCACATACTGACAAGTTCTCTATTATTATGAAATAAAAAAAATTAATGTAATGATCAAAAATAAAAATAATCTGTATTGTGAAACCTTTATAAGCATCTGCGGGTGATTTTACACCACAGCATCCATACTCCAATTTCTTGCACCCTCTTACGAAATTCATGCTCACGCAACTAGAGCATTAATATTTTAGCATACTTTATAAAGGATTTATTTTATACTACTCATTTAATATTTTTTGGGTGGTGGGACGGTAGCACTGCTGCCTTATAACAAAGAGACTGGGGTTCAAGTCTCAGATTATCCATGCATAAAGTTTACCAATTTTCCCAGTGTTCGTGTAGGTTTTCTTCTGTTGGTCCATTTTCCTCCCACACTCCAAAGACATGCAGGTTAGGTAGACTGGTGTTGCTAAATTGGCCCCCGAAGTTGTCCAAACATTGTTCCCGCCTTGCACCTGATGCTTGCTGGGTGAACTATATCTTCCCCAAGACCCTACTCCACAAAGTGGGTTTAGAAATATTTTTTGTGTATTCCCCAAACTATGTAGGTACAGTGGCACTGATTGTGCTGTTGCTCCCACACAAAACATAAACCTAGGCTTGATTCTCAGCTACATAATAATGGATTCCTTCTTTGTTGAAGCACCTTGCTCCCGTGGTGGTCGTGTGGTTTTCCTCCTGTTTTCCCTCTCTTTTCAAAAATGCCCTGTTGGTTTTATTGGCAAATGTAAACTGGCCCCATGTACATAAGTGTTTCTTGTACTCGGGCTTCTATCCTGTTTAGGTTGCTTCTCATAGCACATTCTTGTTTTGGGGTTGCTTCCTTCCTTTCACAATTTGCTGTTGAGGTAGAGTGTGGCTTCCGGTGACACAAAAATTGAAAGAATTATGTCCAAAAAAAAAAGGATGAATAAGCAGGGCTGTTTGTGATGCAGGTTGATCTTTTAATCCAAACCTGTTTTTTTCCTAGTGTCTTATCAACCTCTCTTTTTTTTATCTCTTTGTGCATATACATATCCTTGGCTGATTTTTTTTTTTTCTTTGTAGAAAATACTAGCAAAATACCCGCGCTTCGCAGCGGAGAAGTAGTGTGTTAAAGAGGTTATGTAACCATATATATACATAAACATATATACATATATATACATATCTACATATACATATATATATATATATATATATACATATACAAATTTACATATCTACATATATATATAAATATAGACATACTGTATATATACATATCTACTTATTGGCTCCTGTATTTAGGATATAGCGGGTTGGATAATGGATGGATGGACATTTGTATGCATAGCCCCATTTGCCCGTTTTCGTTTTTTTTCTTTGTTCAGTAATATTTCAGTAAACCCGGAGCTTGTCAGTTCAAATCCTGGTACTGACACCACTGTGTGACCCTGAGGAAGTCATTTCACCTGCCTGTGCTGCAAAAAAACAAAAGTAATGTAACAAATTGTACCTCAGATGTTGCAAGTTGCTGGAATAAAGGCATAAGTAAAATAGATAAATATGTATTATACACATAGGAACTATTAATTTATTTTCAGTTAAGTCATCTGCAGCAAACCTTTATAAATGAGGGTTTCTCCTTTTTAGATAGTGCAAACTGTTTCTTCTTCATTGACGTTTTCTCTTGGAGAGCTTTTTTCATTTCATTGAAAATTAAAGCAGCAGCTGCCAAAATATGTAGCTTTCTTATTAATTTTTCAACATTGTGTAAAATAAATTTATAAAGTAACATAAAAGGTTTAAATACTGGTTATCCTTTTACACTAAAATATTACTAAAGAGATACAAAAAAAGTAAACTGCATATGTTATTTTTCTTTAAGGAGATTAAATATTACTGAAGAAAGAAAAAAAAAAACTAAAAATACTGTGTAAGCATACATATTAACACGTGCAATTAAACGTGTGCATTTACGGGGTGATTTCTCAGGCTTAAAAGCTGGCCTTTTATTAAAAAGGTAAATGCAAACTGTTTTCATTCTGAAGGGCACAAACCACGTTAGATTTCAGACGTTAAACGCGCAAAAATGTCGGTACACCAGATAAATAAGCGCAACATATTATCAGTTGTATTGTATGCTTACAATACATATAGAAATGTGTTAATCGTTAACTAATATTATGGGATGGTGTTTTTCGACTCGCACCTTGATTTAAACGATTTCATTTCTTGGTGGGTTTGCGTAGCTTATTGTCAATATCTTTACACGTCTTTTTAAGACTTAATTTAAAAAGGGTTTCTTTTCTTCTTAATTAAAATTTAAAAGCAATACTTCACCGCTGCGAAGCCCGTCTAGCGCTGGCGTCTGAGGTTCGATTACTGTAAGCGAGTGCAGTGAGTGTGTACGCCTGATGAGCCAAGAATAAGGGGGAAAGACGTGTCGCGTACTCTTTGCATTATTTGACAGTAAACTATTTTCAAACATTCTATGATCTGCTTCTCACAACTAAAGGCACCGTGGCTGATGTTAGCTGACTTGCTGGCCAACCATAAGTGTTACCTGGTAGGTAACCAGCCACTCGCTTCACTCCCTTACGGGAATCGAACCTCGGACGTCAGCGCTACAGGCAAAGCCCTTAAAATTGCGCCACGGCGTGTGGTTCGTTTATTTGACAACATGTAGATCGGGGTAATTACATTCACGGCATTCGTAGTCTGATTCACAATCTGATTGTATGGGTGGTTACCTACCAGGTAACGCTTATAGTTGGCCAGCAAGTCAGCTCGAAGTGATCACTCAAGTGAAGGCAACTTCACAAAAAACAGATCCTTAACAAACTGTTATTAGTATATTTTCCCTCAATTTAAAAAGGTTTTCTTTTCTTCTTAATAAAAATTTTAAAAGCGGTACTTCACCGGTGCGAAGCGCGTGGATTTGACTGACTGACACATACAGACATATTCATGAGTGCAGGTACTTCGGAAAGAAAGCACCGTGTAAACCTAAAGTTTAAATTAAGTTCGTAGACCTACAAAAGGTTGCCATTGATTTGAGGCAAGATTGCTTTTCTCCTGTACAACTATATGTTGCATTCTCAAGAGTGTGCTTGCACGGCTTCGGATATAGATATATATATATATATGTATGTATGTCTATATATATATATATATATATATATATATATATATATATATATACAGTAATCCCTCCTCCCATCGCGGGGGTTGCGTTCCAGAGCCACCCGCGAAATAAGAAAATCCGCGAAGTAGAAACCATATGTTTATATGGTTATTTTTATATTGTCATGCTTGGGTCACAGATTTGCGCAGAAACACAGGAGGTTGTAGTGAGACAGGAACGTTATTCAAACACTGCAAACAAACATTTGTCTCTTTTTTCAAAAGTTTAACTGTGCTCCATGACAAGACAGAGATGACAGTTCAGTCTCACAATTAAAAGAATGCAAACATATCTTCCTCTTCAAAGGAGCAAACAAATCAATAGGGCTGTTTGGCTTTTTAAGTATGCGAAGCACCGTGGCACAAAGCTGTTGAAGGTGGCAGCTCACACCCCCTCCGTCAGGAGCAGACAGAGAGAGAGAGAGAGAGAGAGAGACAGATAAAAAAATCAATACGTGCCCTTCGTGCTTTTAAGTATGCGAAGCACCGGGCAGCATGTCGCTTCACGCAGCAGCTGCACAGAAGGTAGCCAACGTGAAGATAATCTTTCAGCATTTTTAGACGAGCGTCCGTATCGTCTAGGTGTGCGAACAGCCCCCCTGCTCAATCCCCCTACGTCAGGATCAGAAAAAGTCAGCGCAAGAGAGAGAGAGAGAAAAGTAAGCTGGGTAGCTTCTCAGCCATCTGCCAATAGCGTTCCTTGTATGAAATCACCTGGGCAAACCAACTGAGGGAGCATGTACCAGAAATTAAAAGACCCATTGTCCGCAGAAACCCGCGAAGCAGAGAAAAATCCGCGATATATATTTAAATATGCTTACATATAAAATCCACGATGGAGTGAAGCTGCGAAAGGCGAAGCGCGATATAGCGAGGGATCACTGTATATATATATGTAAGCTTATAAGTACTGCCTTACTTCTCTTTAAGAAAGGAAGATGTAATGATACTTGATTTAAACGACAGGTCATAGAATGGTTGAAAATAGTTTACTGTCAAATAATGCAAAGAGTACGCGACACGTCTTTCCCCCTTATTCTTGGCTCATCAGGCGTACACACTCACTGCACTCGCTTACGGTAATCGAACCTCGGACGTCAGCGGTGAAGTATTGCTTTTAAATTCGGGTGCAGTGTGAGTTGGGTGGTGGCCGAAGGCGGGGACCTTGGCGGTCCGATCCTCGGCTACAGAAACTGGCTCTTGGGACGTGGAATGTCACCTCTCTGAAGGGGAAGGAGCCTGAGCTAGTGCGCGAAGTTGAGAGGTTCCGGCTAGATATAGTCGGACTCACCTCGACGCACAGCTTGGACTCTGGAACCAATCTCCTTGAGAGGGGCTGGACTCTCTACCACTCTGGAGTTGCCCCCGGTGAGAGGCGCCGAGCAGGTGTGGGTATACTTATTGCCCCCCAACTTGGAGCCTGTACATTGGGGTTACCCCCGGTGGATGAGAGGGTAGCCTCCCTTCGCCTTCGGGTGGGGGGACGGGTCCTAACTGTTGTTTGTGGGTATGCACCGAACAGCAGTTCGGAGTACCCACCCTTTTTTGGAGTCCCTGGAGGGGGTGCTAGAGGGCATACCTTCTGGGGACTCCCTCGTTCTGCTGGGAGACTTCAATGCTCACGTGGGCAATGACAGTGAGACCTGGAAGGGCGTGATTGGGAGGAATGGCCCCCCTGATCTGAACCCGAGCGGTGTTTTGTTATTGGACTTCTGTGCTCGTCACGGATTGTCCATAACGAACACCATGTTCAAGCATAGGGGTGTTCATATGTGCACTTGGCACCAGGACACCCTAGGCCTCAGTTCGATGATCGACTTTGTGGTCGTGTCGTCGGACTTGCGGCCACATGTCTTGGACACTCGGGTGAAGAGAGGGGCGGAGCTGTCAACTGATCACCACCTGGTGGTGAGTTGGCTTCGATGGTGGGGGGAGGATGCCGGTCAGGCGTGGTAGGCCCAAACGTGTTGTGAGGGTCTGCTGGGAACGTCTGGCAGAGCCCCCCTGTCAGAAGTAGCTTCAACTCCCACCTCCGGCAGAACTTCGACCACATCCCGAGGGAGGTGGGGGACATTGAGTCCCGAATGGGCCATGTTCCGTGCCTCTATTGTTGAGGCAGCTGACTGGAGCTGTGGCCGTAAGGTGGTCGGTGCCTGTCGTGGCGGCAATCCCCGAACCCGCTGGTGGACACCGGCGGTGAAGGATGCCGTCAAGCTGAAGGAGGAGTCCTACGGGACCCTTTTGTCCTGTGGGACCCCCGGAGGCAGCTGATAGGTACCGGCAGGCCAAGCGGAATGCGGCTTTGGTGGTTGCTGAGGCAAAAACTCGGGCGTGGGGAGGAGTTTGGGGAGGCCATGGAGAATGACTTTCGGACGGCTTCGAGGAGATTCTGGTCCACCATCCGGCGTCTCAGGAAGGGGAAGCAGTGCAGTGTCAACACTGTATATGGTGGGGATGGTGCGCTGCTGACCTCGACTCGGGACGTTGTGGGTCGGTGGGGGGAATACTTCGAAGACCTCCTCAATTCCCATTAACATGCCTTCCAATGAGGAAGCAGAGCCTGGGGACTCAGAGGTGGGCTCCCCCATCTCTGGGACTGAGGTCACCGAGAGTGGTCAAAAAACTCCTTGGTGGCAGGGCCCCGGGGGTGGATGAGATACGCCCGGAGTTCCTCAAGGCTCTGGATGTTGTAGGACTGTCTTGGCTGACACGCCTCTGCAACATCGCATGGACATCAGGGACAGTGCCTCTGGATTGGCAGACCGGGGGTGGTGGTCCCCCTCTTTAAGAAGGGGGGATCGGAGGGTGTGTTCCAACTACAGAGGGATCACACTCCTCAGCCTCCCCGGGAAAAGTCTATTCAGGGGTCCTGGAGAGGAGGGTCCGTCGGATAGTCGAGCCTCGGATTCAGGAGGAACAGTGTGGTTTTCGTCCTGGTCGCGGAACAGTGGACCAGCTCTATACCCTTAGCAGGGTCCTGGAGGGTGCATGGGAGTTTGCCCAACCAGTCTACATGTGTTTTGTGGACTTAGAAAAGGCATTCGACCGTGTCCCTCGGGGAATCCTGTGGGGGGTACTCCGAGAGTATGGGGTACCGGCCCCCCTGATAAGGGCTGTTCAGTCCCTGTACGATCGGTGCCAGAGCTTGGTCCGCATTGCCGGCAGTAAGTCGAACCCGTTTCCAGTGAGAGTTGGACTCCGCCAGGGCTGCCCTTTGTCACCGATTCTGTTCATAACTTTTATGGACAGAATTTCTAGGCGCAGCCAGGGTGTTGAGGGGGTCCAGTTTGGTGGGCTCAGGATTGGGTCACTGCTTTTTGCAGATGATGTTGTCCTGTTTGCTTCATCAGGCCGTGATCTTCAGCTCTCTCTGGATCGGTTCGCAGCCGAGTGTGAAGCGGCTGGGATGAGAATCAGCACCTCCAAATCCGAGACCATGGTCCTCAGCCGGAAAAGGGTGGAGTGCCCTCTCAGGGTTGGTAGCGAGATCCTGCCCCAAGTGGAGGAGTTCAAGTATCTCGGGGTCTTGTTCACGAGTGAGGGAAGAATGGAGCGTGAGATCGACAGGCGGATCGGTGCGGCATCCGCAGTAATGCGGGCATTGCATCGGTCTGTCGTGGTGAAAAAGGAGCTGAGCCGCAAGGCGAAGCTCTCAATTTACCAGTCGATCTATGTTCCTACCCTCACCTATGGTCATGAGCTATGGGTAGTGACCGAAAGAACGAGATCGCGAATACAAGCAGCTGAAATGAGTTTCCTCCGCAGGGTGTCTGGGCTTTCCCTTAAAGATAGGGTGAGAAGCTCAGTCATCCGGGAGGGGCTCAGAGTAGAGCCGCTGCTCCTCCGCATCGAGAGGAGTCAGATGAGGTGGCTCGGGCATCTGATCAGGATGCCTCCTGGACGCCTCCCTGGTGAGGTGTTCCGGGCACGTCCAACCGGGAGGAGGCCCCGGGGAAGACCCAGGACACGCTGGAGGGACTATGTCTCTCGACTGGCCTGGGAACGCCTTGGGATTCTCCCAGAAGAGCTAGAAGAAGTGGCCGGGGAGAGGGAAGTCTGGGCATCTCTGCTCAAGCTGCTGCCCCCGCGACCCGACCTCGGATAAGCGGGAGACAATGGATGGATGGAGAAAACCTTTTTAAATTAAGTCTTAAAAAGAGGTGTAAAGATATTGACAATAAGCTACGCAAACCCACCAAGAAATGCAATCGTTTAAATCAAGGCGCGAGTCGAAAAACACCATCCCATAATATTAGTTAACGATTAACACATTTCTATATGTATTGTAAGCATACAATACAACTGATAATATGTTGCGCTTATTTATCTGGTGTACTGACATTTTTGCGCATTTAACGTCTGAAATCTAACGTGGTTTATGCCCTTCAGAATGAAAACAGTTTGCATTTACCTTTTTAATAAAAGGCAAGCTTTTAAGCCTGAGAAATCACCCCGTAAATGCACACATTTAATTGCACATGTGTTAATATGTATGCTTACACAGTATTAAAAGACACTCAAAAATTAACGTCATTTACCTTCGTTCCTGCGTCTGACTCGTGCTGTAAATCTCTTCCTTGTTTTTAGTTCACGTGATTACGTAGGAGGCGTGATGACGCGATACGTGACTCCGCCTCCTCCATTAGAGTATATGGACAAAAAACAGGTTCCAGTTATGACCATTACACGTAGAATTTCGAAATGAAACCTGACTAACTTTTGTAAGTAAGCTGTAAGGAATGAGCCTGCCAAATTTCAGCCTTCCACCTACACGGGAAGTTGGAGAATTAGTGATGAGTCAGTCAGTCAGTCAGTGAGTCAGTGAGGGCTTTGCCTTTTATTAATTAGTATAGATTAACACAGTTTACCAATTTCTTTTCATTGCCAGGACTGATGCTTGGTTGGTATATTTTAGACCACAGTGAGTAGTCAGTTACTGTTATGAGCCAAAAAAAGTCACCACTCTTTCTAAGAAGATTAAACTGATATTCACACACACACAAGCCAAAACAAGTCTCTAAATGACATGCTGCTATTTGAAATATTAGAGACCATCAAGGAAAACTCACATCGCCAGGCACCCTTAATGTAGTGATACAGTAGCCATATAAGTGCTCATTTTCAGGCATGCATAAAGAGACCATCATTTCAGAGTAGGACTGGAATAAAGTCCCATGTTTTCAGCCATCTAGTAGAGAGCTGGCTCACTTCTGTCTTAAACTATGCAGTTTCTGAACTGTACATGCAGGATTTTGCTCATTCCTTTTCAGATCAGTTCAGGTTTTTCTTACAGGCTGTTACAATACAGCCATTCAGCACAGGGCTATAGACAGCCAGAGCCTATTCCAGAATTACGGAAGGTTTTATGCACAAGGCAAGAACCAGCCCTGGACAGGACTCCAGTCCATAACAGGGAACATTCAGTGACGCACCTACTGTACATTCACTCAAACATGGCCACTTTAGAGAGATTGAACAAACATGTATAATATAGCATAAATAATAACAAAAAAACTACATGGAACTAACCCAAACCACCCACTACTAGTGATAAATACAGGAACACAAGTGTATATTATATGTACATTTGAAAGTAAAAAATTCACTATACCCATATACATGTGGCAATACTACTATTATTACTACTATGAAATATATGCACAGATAGATTTGATGAGTATGCATGAATCAAAAGATTTTTTTAAATTAAATACAAATTACTTTCTTAACACGTGCAATATAAATACATAAATAACAGTGAAAAATAATACAACAAATGTACATTTTCTTAAATATACTTAATACAATTCATGGTCACTGGCAGATGAAGTGTAGAAAATAGTGAAATAAATCTTTTCTGAGATTCTAAATGTCCTATGCTAGGTGGCTGTCCAGCTTCTGTTTAAGAACTGCATTGGCAATCATTGGCTGTGGCAGAACCACTGAAGGACTGAAATTGAGTCCATGACCTCCATACCTGAGGGGGTTTGGGTAACGTGGTCAAAACGGCAGTGTTGCTGATTGCCTTAACAATGAAAAACTGAAAGGAAAAGACTCACTAACAGCCAATCACAACGATTTTTAAGAATATTTAAAAAAAGCAAAATGAGGAGCCATAACAGCAGTTCTAATTGCTGTATGAAAATAATAGGTCTCGGCTTGTATTTGCAGTCATGGCCGAAATTATCGGCACCCCTGGAATTTTCCCAGAAAATGCACCATTTCTCCCAGAAAATTATTTCAATTACAAATGTTTTTGTATATACATGTTTATTACCTTTATGTGCATTGGAACAACACAAAAAAAAACAGAGAAAAAAAGCCAAATCTGACATCATGTTACACAGAACTCTAAAAATGGGCAAAATTATTGGCACCCTTTCAAAATTGTGGGTAAATCGTTTTATGTCAAGCATATGATGCTCATTTGAACTCACCTGTGACAAGAAACAGGTGCTGGCAATATAGCAATCATACCTGAAGCCAGTTAGAATGGAGAAAATTTGACTCAACCTTTCTGTTGTGTGTCTGAGTGTGCCACACTAAGCATGGAGAACAAAGAAGAGCACAGAATTTTCTGAGGACTTGAGAACAAAAATTGTGGAAAAATACCAACAATCTCAAGGCTACAAGTCCATCTCCAGAGATCTTCATGTTCCTTTGTCCACTGTGCGCAACATAATCAAGAAGTTCACAACACATGGCACTGTAGCTAATCTCCCTGGACGTGAATGGAAGAGAAAAATTGATAAAAGACTGCAACAAAGGATAGTCCGCATGGTGTATAAATAACCCCAATCAACTTCAAAACATATTCAAGCTGTTCTGCAGACTCAGGATGCAGCAGTGTCAGCTCGAACTGTCCGTCGACATCTGAACGAAATGAAATGCTATGGCAGGAGAGCCAGGAGGACCCCACTGCTGACACAGAAACATAAAAAAGCCAGACTGGAGTTTGCCAAAATGTACTTGAGGAAGCCAAAATCCTTCTGGGCGAACGTCTTGTGGACAGATGAGACCAAGGTAGAGCTTTTTGGTAAAGCTCATCATTCTACTGTTTACAGAAAACGGAATGAGGCCTACGAAGAAAAGAACACAGTACCTACAGTCAAACATGGTGGAGGTTCTAAGATGTTTTGTGGATGTTTTGCTGCCTCTGGCACTGGATGCCTTGACTGTGTGCAAGGCATCATGAAATCTGAAGACTACCAAAAGATATTGGGGCGCAATGTAGGGCCCAGTGTCAGAAAGCTGGGTCTGCATCAGAGGTCATGGGTGTTCCAGCAGGACAATGACCCCAAACATACCTCTAAAAGCACTCAGAAATGGTTGAAGACAAAGCGCTGGAGAGTTCTAAAGTGGCCAGCAATGAGTCCGGATCTAAATCCAATTGAACACTTATGGAGAGATCCCAAAATTGCTGTTGGGAGAAGGCGCCCTTCAAATCTGAGAAACCTTGAGCAGTTTGCAAAAGAAGAGTGGTCGGAAATTCCACTTGAGAGGCGTAACAAGCTTTTTGATGGTTATAGGAAGCGCTTGATTTTAGTTATTTTTTCCAAAGGGCGTGCAACCAAATATTAAGTAGGGGGTGCCAATAATTCTGTCCAGCCCGGTTTTTGAGATCTGTGTGACATGATGTCAGATTTGGCTTTTTTTCCTCTGTTTTTTTGTGTTGTTCCAATGCACGTAAAGAAAATAAACATGTGTATACCAAAACATTTGTAATTGCAACAATTTTCTGGGAGAAATGGTGCATTTTCAAGAAAAATTCCAGGGGTGCCAATAATTTCGGCTATGACTGTATATAAGAACACCTTTGATATTGTCTAATGACCTTTTTTTTGTTTAGCGGGTCCTGTTTATTTCAGTTCAGGTTTGCAGGTGGCCAATGCCTACATCTGCAGCATCAGACAAAACATAAGAACCATTCCTGGACATGAAGCCATTCCACTAAGGAACACAAACACTCACAGTGTGTCAGTTCAGAACCTCCATTTACCATAACTTGCATGTCTTTGTGAGGAGATAGGTGTACAACACTGGAAAGTAATTGTAAACACCACAAAGGTGAGAATTTGAACTCATATTCTTGTGGGTGTAAGGCATGTTCCCGTTCCACCCTGCTGCCTGTGTATATTGGACTAAAATTTAATTAATGGCTATTCCTTCAGTGAGTAATGATTTGTTTTTTTTTTGGACATACAGTTCACTTTATAAATTAAATGGTACGTTTTTTTCCTGGATACCAACAATTATTTTGTGTAAAGAAATGTTTCCTTCTTAAATGAACCTAAACTCTTTACACAGGTCATGTGCACCGTGTTCATTTCTGAGGCCCGAGGAAGTTCCATGTGGTTCATCCTGCATGCCTAGATTTTGGATATCGTTCTTAGGATTGTTCTTAGGAAGTTTTCCTCCTGTTAAACCAACCAAAAGAGTGCCCTTTTGTCCAGTGGTGCTTCTTACTACAGTGTTACAGTGCAGTTAACCAGAACACTGTTCAAAACATGAATATGGATTTCTTGGTCCATTTTTGAAATAACTATTATCCTTATAGATTTTTCTTTTACAATTAAAAAATACTTAGTTTTTGACTAAGCTGTCTGTTTCATTGTTCATTCATATTTTGCGTTGTCATAGAGATATGAGCATTGGGTCGAAATAAACTTTAATCCTTTGCAGAAAATGATCTTTGCAGTGTAGAAATCACATCTAATGCTTACCCAAACTTGGTGTTCTCATTGTACTATCCTGCAGCTGGATGTTGTGTGTGTGACGTTTTTACTTACTCTGAGTGGTGTCCCTCTGGGTACTCCGCTTTCCTTCCTTCCACATTGGAGTGTGAGTGTGGATGTGGTGCTGAGTGGACCCTGTGATGGATTTGCACCCTGTCTACACCTGATTTCTATTTTGGGTTCAGTGCTGCTAGGATGAGCTCCACCACAGTGACACTGAGCTAGATTAAGAGTGTTTGAGAAAGTCATATTTTTGAATTCACTTCAAGGTTCTTCCATGCCATGATGTTTATGAAGGATAAATACATGAATCTGCTTTTCCACACTCTCATGCTTTTGGTTTCATTCAGATTTTGTGAGTTTATTCACTACATTATTATGTAAGTATAGACCTTTTTATAGTAAAGGTTACAGCAGAGAATTCTGAGGATTTCCGCTATCTTTTCAGGCTATGAATCTTCCTATAGACGGTATTCACTTTTTTTATGGTATTTATTAAAATGTTCCAATTCCAGTTGCATATGGTGCTGCAAACGTTATAAGAGTGTATGAGCATAACTATATGTATTTATTGCCAGTCATATAACATTTTCCTTTTGAATTTTAAATCCTTTAATAGATAGGTTGTACCTTATTTATGACAATCACAACGAATGTGAACATTTAATAAAGTTACACGTTTAATACTGTATAATTGTACAGTATGTTTGGGGATAAAACTTCAGTGGCACTTGATCATAGGTGACATGTGCTCTTTCTGCAGATATTATGAAAGCATCCTCAAAAGCAACCATATATATGACACGTGAGTGGTTGGGCATCAAACTAAAAGAGCTGGGAGTTCAGGGTGTAGTTTATAGATGGGTGCAAAATTGACTTAAACACAGGAAGCAGATCATTATGGTGCAAGGAGCGTATCAGAATTGGGTGATGTTAAGAGTGCTGTTCCTTAGGGTTCAGTGCTGGGGCTGCTGATATTTTTAATGTATATAAATGATCTGGATAGGAACATAAATAACTATCTAGTTCATTTTCAAGATTATATCAGACTAGGTGGAATGGCAGATAATCCAGAATCAGTCGAATCATTACAGAGGACCTTGGAATACAGGCATGGACAGATTTGTGGCAGATATAATTAAATAAATGTAAATTTAGAGTTTTGCATGTAGGACAACAAAATGTTAAATCTGAGTACGTAATGGGAGGTCTGAAACTTAAAAATACACCTTATGAGAAGGACTTATGTGTCACAGTGGAGTTGCCATTACCTGCATCTAGACTGTGTACAGAAGCCATTAGAAGGTTAACAGAATGTTAGGTTATATAACACAAAGTGTAAAGTACAAGTTACGGAAAGGTTATTCTTAAGCACTAGTGAAGCGTCACCTGGAATACTGCACTCTTAAAAATAAAGGTGCCAGATTGGTTCCTAAGAGCGACACCATCCACGTAACAGGCTCCATAAAGAGGCATGAACAGATGATAAGAAATTTCTGAAACACCACCGGGTTTATGATTTTAAAGGACTGTTGCTGCACATAATAACACAGACTAAGTTTGAGTTTTACTGATCTGTTGTATCCTGCTAGGTAGTCTAATGTATGAGAAATTAGGAAATGATGTCAAACCTTTATTCATCCTTACTAAGATCTGTTAACCAATTATATTTAAAACATTTTTTGAAAAAAAAAATTAGTGCCTTTCACTACCTTACATTAGATGTAATTATTTCTCATTAGGTCTGTATTAAAAATGTAACTATCTCTTCTCAGAATGAAAGTTATTGATCACCATTTAATTACAAGTAAAATATTTAGAATACAAATAAACTTATCTTGGTTTAAAGAAAGTATGCTCTTGAAAGCTAGAGTATGGATGGAGAACAGCCTAATAATAGGTACTGGGATGATACTGTTAAAAGCTATAAGAGTGCTCTTTATCTTGTGCATTCTGAGTAGGATTTTGGAATAATATGTACATGAAAACAGAGAGAACTCTTGTGTACTGCTTAGAGCAGCAGCTAGTTCTACAAACAAGACGTTTGAACTGTCATGTAAATTACCTCTTGACATTAATGCATTTTATCTTAAAAGATAAAATAAGCAATGTAAGTCTTTAAAATAAGTAGCTTTATAATTACCGTAGTAATTTCAATTTATTTGCAGAACAGGATATTCTGAATTTTATTTAGAAAATAAAATTTACATCTTGTCCCTTAGTTTCTGAAAAACTCAATTACTGTACTTGCAGCACCCATTCTTAACATTATCAATAGACCTTTACTGGCATGTTAAATTTGTAATACCCTAAAAGTAACCAGTTTCAAATTCTTCATTGTTATTTATTTAGCTGATGTCTTTTTCCTAAGCAACATACAAGATCAATATATTTTTTTAACTGTCACCAATATTCTTTATGGTTGGTGCCCACCAAGGATAAGTGACTTGGTGAGGGTCATACAGCAAGGCAGCGTCAGGAAATGAATCAGCAACCATCTGATTTAAACTTTCATATATTTACCACTGTACCCTGTTACCTACCATTTTTACCTGAACAAATGACTAGCCTGGAAGCTTTTCATTTTTTCCTTAGCTAGTGCAGCCTATTTGGAAACTTTCAGTCTGGCATTCATACCAGTCACAGCATTAATTTGTGTTGTCAGTGACTTCTATTATCTTCGTTCACAGGAAAAGCTCAAGCCATTATCTTGTCAAATTTAAGTACTGATTTTGTCATATTTTACCGCACTCTTCTATTACACAGACTTGCAAATTATGTTGTGATCTCAAGCAACATAATCATTTTGTTCATGCTTTTCAAATCAATGTCAGCAGTTACAGAAACATGATGACAGTTTTTCGTCATTATTTTTTAAAGTTTGATATGGCCCACAGGTGTTGAGTCTCTTGTTTGCACTAGTATTGTTTTCATTGGACATGGTATTACAACAAAAGCAACAACAATATTTATTTCTATAGCATGTTTTCATACAAATGATGTAGCTCAAAGTGCTTTACAAGATGAAGAAAGAAAAAAGAAAAATATAAAAAAAAGATTAGGCAATACTAAGTAACAAAGAATAAAGTAAGGACCGATGGCCAGGAGGACAGAAAAAAAAAACCAGAAGGCTGGAGAAAAAAAAACGAACTCTGCAGGGGTTCCGAGACCACAAGACCACCCACTGGGCACTACTACTGGGAGAAATGGCTTAAAATCCTCATGTGAAGTTTTGCAGATGGCACTCAACTATATAATTTAGACCTAATGACTTTCCCCCTGGTAAGTCTTTGGTTAATTGCTTCAACAAGTTTAAACACTGGTCAGGAATAACTTTTCAATAATATGGAATAAAATAAATATTGTATTAGTTAGCTGGAGTACTAGAGACAGTTACAATGCATTACCTTTTTCAGTTCACAGGTTCTGAACATTAGTAATTCTGAATCCTGTCTTAAAGTATTACTCTGTTCAAAAACTTTTTTTTCCTACTGAGAAATATTAGGAAATTACTGCATTTTTTCACTCAGTGGGATGTAGACAATCAGAAATCGGGAGGCAGAGTTTCACAATTGACTACTGCAATACTTTATTAGCGTTCTATTCAACAAATTTTACTTCCACTGTTTAGTCAATTTAAAATACTATACCAAGGATCGTTAGCAGAACTAGGAAGTCTTTACATTGGTTTCCAGTTAAATTTATGGTTGATTTCAAAATCAATCTTCTACCTTAAAAGTTGTTGACTATATTTACTTAACAGAATTTATTAATGCATACATTAAAAATTGTACATTGTGATTGCAAGATGTCGGTTTTCTCCTTCTGAGGAATTAAGCCTTTGATTACAGAGCCCTCAAACTGTGGATATGCTTGCTTGTGTAAGGTATTCCCCTTTGGTTTCAGTATTAAACTCCAGCTTGAAGTCCCATTTCTTTAGTGTAGTATAACCTGATTAGAGCCACTTATTAGGCTGTGTAGATTGCTACTACAGGATTTGGTGATTGCTCATACAATACCAGTCCATCTTGTACTTTACTATAGCTTATATAGTTAGGGACTTCCTTGTGCCTGATTCTAAGAGGAAAGGCTATGGATGCTTTGACCATAACCTGTATTATGCAGGTTTGATAGTGTATGGATGGATGAATAAATAGTGCTATTTTCTTGCCAAAGTTAATCAATCTTGAAAAATGCCAAAGTATACCAAAACAATTATAATTTGCAGAAAGCAAAATTTATGGGGATGGGGAAGTATCTAGAAAACATAGAGTAGGAAAGTATATACTCAGCAAGTGTAAATGATAGATGGAGTAATTTTGGAGACTTTCAGATCCAGGCTCAAAATAAGCATATTCCTAAAACCAATAACACAAAAAGACTAAAATGCCCAAAATAGATAAAAGGCATAATTTAAAAAAGTAAAATTTTTTATGTACAAGAAAGTTAAAAACAAAATAATTCTGACTTAAAGGAATACCAGACCACCAAGCCATTAAAAAAAGCATTCAAAGACTCAAAAGAGGACACTAAGAAAATGCTAGTGAAGCCAGCAAACAGCAAGCACTTTTTTTAGCACTACTCATCTAAAAAATATAGTAAAAGATAACTTAAGAAACTTCAGACGTGAAAATGAGATAGTTTTGAAAATGAGAAGGACATAGCAAATGAACTGAACACATATTTTACCTAAGTATTTATAAAGGATGAGACAAACGGAATTTTGGTGACTCACTTGAGAAAAGAGAAGTACCAGAGGACTAGAAAGTTGCAAATGTGACTTAAGTCTTTAAGAAGAGAGACAATTATAGACCAATCAGTCTTACATCTGTTCCGTGCACAATTATGAAATTTATAATCTATACTAGCCATGTGCGCACAACTATGTTGCACGTGTTAAAGTTGTCTGTGAAGGGCTCCCTGTTTAAACGCGGCTGCCAGTCGTGAACTGGGCCCTTCGTCGCACAGCATTATGATTTTTTATAAGGGAAACAAAATTACAAAACAAAACCCTTGGACATTGATTCGATAGGAACGGCCTACTCGGAATCACTGTCCGAATAGTAATTATGTGGTGGTGGAGGAGCATTTCTGCTTCTCTCCGTTCACAGTCCGTCTCGTTTTCATGATGCTGTTGGTTCCTCTCACGATCTCTTCTCAACCTTTCTCCAATCTCGCAGGTTGCTTTGTGGCAATCCAAAGAGCAAGGAAGAACCAATGTTTCTTTCTTGAACTCCAAACGCCGACTGATGGAAAAATCACAGAAGTGTGTCCGACTTATATACTCTGACTGCCGACTCCAAGAAGTGGGTGAACATTCGATTTGGACGAAGTGCTGCCAACGATGGTGGATAGAAACAGAAAAAACCACAGTCTCGACAACGAAGCAGGTGTCGATGCCAGATCTAAACACAAAGCACGGTGTCGACACCAGATCTAAACACAAAGAGTGGTATCGACAGTATTTGTAAAGAAAAGTAACAACCAAGGCAGTGTCAAGGGAACATGAATTCGTGGACAAACAAAGATCAAGATCCAAATGAAGATTATATATAAAGATTAGTTAATTTAAAGCACAACAATTTGTTTAGTTTGAATGTCTGTGTTTTGAGGTGTGACTGGAGTACTACAGTCTTCAGTAGCATAAGCCTGGAGGAGATTCTTAATGCAATGCCTATGTTTTAGCTGTCTCTCTACTGCCATCTAGTGCTTCTTCTTCTAATTTATTTGCGGACAAACAAAGATCAAGATCCAAATGAAGATTATATATAAAGATTAGTTAATTTAAAGCACAACAATTTGTTTAGTTTGAATGTCTGTGTTTTGAGGTGTGACTGGAGTACTACAGTCTTCAGTAGCATAAGCCTGGAGGAGATTCTTAATGCAATGCCTATGTTTTAGCTGTCTCTCTACTGCCATCTAGTGCTTCTTCTTCTAATTTATTTGCGGACAAACAAAGATCAAGATCCAAATGAAGATTATATATAGAGATATATAAAAGCCAAATACCACTGAGTCACTCATCACAAAATCTCCTGAACCATGAGGACATGGGACTTGAAATTTGGAATGTAGGTTACCCTTAGCCCATAGGTGCTCGCTAAGAAATGGTTTTAAACATTTCGTGGTCCAAGCACATTCTGTCTGTATGTCTGTCCGCTTTATGTCTGTCCACTTTTCAGGAGAGAATTACTTAACGGATTTAGATCTGGTTGTTTACTATAGTTTGCTTGAACTTTCCGGTTGATTTTGTGACTTCTCTCTTCACGCTAAGTACCACAGTTCGCTTGTGGTACCAATGTATTTATGCAAATCCAACAGAGTGGCTGTGGGCCGAGATCAGGGGGGCAGGGCCTTCCTCATTCACTTCCCAGCCTCTGTTCGAGTTAGTCTACGTCTCGCCACGTGTTGGAGTGCACCTTGCCTCCGCTTAGCTAACGATACCTGTTTAACAGACATTATCATCTACAGATTGTTAAGGAGTAATGTTTGACGTTTTTGAGAGAGAGATCAGAGCTCCATGTGTTTTAGAGGGTAGCTGCTGATTGCTAGAGATTTCACGGCCAACACTTTTCCATCAGAGCTGAACACAATCAGACAGAGTGCCTACGTCTATTGATTTTTAAAGTTTGTCCTGTTTCATTACTATGTGGGTGAAGCCACGGGGTACAACTAGTAAGAACTAAGTTAGAAATGTACCGGTATAGAAATAATCTGCAAAATAACAACTGAAACAGGTTTTTGAGAGAGAAATCTTGCCAGACCAATCTTTTTAGATTTTTTGAGCAGGCTATTGGAGTAGGTGACAAACACAAACATAATTTACTTACCATTTCAAAAGGCCTTTGATACAGTTCCACACCAATGATTAATTTTGAAACTAGAAGCTGTTG
>NC_041403.2:105661587-105681587 GCF_900747795.2 Erpetoichthys calabaricus
ACAGTTAAAAACACCAATCAAACTAACGATGACATCAAGTATTACCCAATCAAAAGTAGGAAAGGAGGCATCTTCATAAAATGCGTGTGGGATGATTTGCATGAGACGCTGCTTTAAAAAAAAAATGATAAAAAAAATACGGGATAAATCCCGTCCAGTATTGATTCAAAACGGGACGCGCAATTTCATTCTCAAAACGCGGCACGATTCCGTATTTTAAAGGACGGGTGGCAACCCTACAGTGCCAGGTAACCACCCATACAATCAGATTGTGATTCAGACTAGGAATGCAATGAATGTAATTACCCCGATCTACATACAAGGCGAAAGTCTTGCAACATTCAAATATGATGGTTTGGGATAATTAGTACTTATTAAGTACAACATTGAACATAAAAGAGCTTATGAAGCCTTGAACCGAAAAAAGCAAGATCTCAGAGATCGTAAAAAAAAAAAAAGGAGGTAATGTCGTTTTACTCGCTGTAGATTTTAGTCAAACATTACCAGTTATTCCACGAGGGAGACCAGCAGATGAACTCAACGCGTGTTTAAAATCCATGCTTCTCCCACGGTCGGTTATATGTCGCGTGTTCTCGGGTAGGTACACCAAAAAATGTATACATTTAAGCATGTAATGGGCAAAAAAAAATGAGGTATACCCGAAGGCACTGCAGTAGTACTCAATGTAACTTTACTTCTTAAATGTTAATGTTTTACTGTTTAATAATTTATACGCTTCTTATATATTGTTCAAATTCTTTTATCAAAATACCAGTGACAGCGCAATGCACGATAACATGGAGTGAATACACCATACGCATCTGCCCACGGCCGCCCTGGTGTGCGCAGATAGGAGTTGATTCTAAAATAAAATAAACATAAAAAGAGTAATACAATCATCACCCATAAAGCGGATAGCAGACGTGACGTATTATATGTGTACCACATTTCAAGTCAATAGGTGAAACGGTTTGCAAGCTACATGTGATTTAAAATCCTGGACAGACCAACGAAAAGCCACGGTAGCAAATTATAGAAGAAGATTTTACTGTTTAATAATTTATATTTATATGAAATGTGCTTCTTATATATTACTTCATATTCTCATATGATAATGATGTTAATGTTGTTTATATTGATTTCTATGTTATTGTAAGTGCATCTATGTGTGTATATGTATGTATGTATGTGTATATATGTATGTATGTATATGTGTTATATATATATTTTTTATATATATATATATAAAAAATATATGTGTATATGTATATATAATATATCTATATGTGTGTATATGTGTGTGTATATGTGTATATGTATATATATATGACAGCAACACTCATAACAATGACAACACAATTACATTGACAATCATGTTACGTTATTTTTAAAATGTTTCCTTTACTTTTTCATAACCTCTTTAACACACTACTTCTCCGCTGCGAAGCGCGGGTATTTTGCTAGTATATATATATATAGATATGTATATATATGTGTATATATATGTAGATATGTAAATATTTATGTATATATTTATGTAAATATTTATGTATATATATGTGTGTGTGTGTGTGTGTGTGTATGTATATGTGTGTGTTTATGTATGTGTGTATATATATATATATATATATATATATATATATATATATATATATATATATATATGTATATGTATATATATGTGGATGTGTATATGTGTGTGTATATATATATATATATATATATATATATATATATATATATATATATATATATATATATATATATACATATCTACATATATATATGTATATGTATATATATGTTTATGTGTGTGTGTATATTATATATATATATATATATAAAAGACAGCAACACTTATAACAATGACAACACAATTACATTGACAATCATGTCACGTTATTTTTAAAATGTTTCCTTTTTTTTTCATAACCTCTTTAACACACTACTTCTCCGCTGCGAAGCGCGGGTATTTTGCTAGTATATATATATATATATATATATATATATATATATATATATATATATATATATACACACATACATGCAGTTTCAATAAATCAATATAAACAACATTAACATCATTATCATATGAGAATATGAAGTAATATATAAGAAGCACATTTCATATAAATATAAATTATTAAACAGTAAAATCTTCTTCTGTAATTTGCTACCGTGGCTATTTGTTTGTCTGTCCAGGATTTTAAATCACCTGTAGCTCGCAAACCGTTTCACCTATTGACTTGAAATCTGGTACACATATAGTACGTCACGTCTACTATCCGCTTTATGGGTGATGATTGTATTACTCTTTTTATCTTTATTTTATTTTATTGTAGAATCAACTCCTATCTGCGCACACCAGTTCGGCCGTGGGCGGATGCGTATCGTGTATTCACTCCATGTTATCGTGCATTGCGCTGTCACTGGTATTTTGATAAAAGAATTTGAACAACATATAAGAAGCGTATAAATTATTAAACAGTAAAACATTAACATTTAAGAAGTAAAGTTACATTAAGTACTACTGCAGTGCCTTCGGGTATACCTCATTTTTTGTTTGCCCATTACATGCTTAAATGTATAAATTTTTTGGTGTACCTACCCGAGAACACGCGACATATAACCGAGCGTGGGAGAACCATGGATTTTAAACACGCGTTGAGTTCATCTGCTGGTCTCCCTCGTGGAATAACTGGTAATGTTTGACTAAAATCTACAGCGAGTAAAACGACATTACCTCCTATTTTTTTTTTTTACAATCTCTGAGATCTTGCTTTTTTTGGTTCAAGGCTTCATAAGCTCTTTTATGTTGTATGGTGTACTTATCCCAAACCATCATCTTTGAATGTTGCAAGACTTTCGCCTTGTATGTAGATCGGGGTAATTACATTCATTGCATTCCTAGTCTGAATCACAATCTGATTGTATGGGTGGTTACCTGGCAGTGTAGGGTTGCCACCCGTCCTTTAAAATACGGAATCGTCCCGCATTTGAGAATGAAATTGCGCATCCCGTTTTGAATCAATACGGGACGGGATTTGTCCCGTATTTTTTTTATCATTTTTTTTAAAGCAGCGTCTCATGCAAATCATCCCACACGCATTTTATGAAGATGCCTCCTTTCCTACTTTTGATTGGGTAATACTTGATGTCATCGTTAGTTTGATTGGTCTTTTTAACTGTCCAGTGAGGAGGGCGGGTCTTTTAAGTAGAGTCTGCAAACTGTTGGCACTGAGATGTGGCACCCGCTGCAGTATGCGTCCCTTATTTTTTTGTATTAAAAGTGGTAACCCTACCTGGCAGGTAACACTTATGTTTGGTCATGAAGTCGTCTAAAATCCGCCACGTGCCCTCTTTTAATTGCGAGAAGCAGATATATATAGCCAAATTCTCGCGCTTCGTTGCGGCGAAGTACTGCTTTTAATTTTTTAAGAAGAAAATAAAACCTTTTTAAACGGATCGAAAATATACCAATAACAATTTGTTAAGGATCTGTTTTTTTGTGAACCTCGCTTTTCACAGCTGTCGCGCTACGGCGTGTGTTTCGTTTATTTGACAGTATGTAGATCGTGGTAATTACATTCATGGCATTCGTTTTCTGAATCACAATCTGACTGTATGGGTGGTTACCTGCCAGGTTACACTTGTGGTTGGTCAGGAAGTCGCCTTACATCCGCCATGTGCCCTCTTTCTGTTCCCAGAAGCTGATCATAGAATGGTTTTAATAGTTTACTTTCAAATAATGCAAAGAGTATGTGACACGTGTTTCTTCCTAATTCTGGGCTCATCAGGCATAGACACTCACTGCATCCCCTCTCGGGAATCGAATCTCTATCGTCAGCGCCATAGTTGAAGCCCCTAACGTTGCGGTCAGCAAGTCGGCTAACATCCGCCATGTGCCGTCTTTCAGTTGCGAGAAGCAGATCATAGAATGGTTGAAACTGTTGCCCCTAACGTTGCGCACGGCGTGTGGTTCGTTTATACCTCGTGTCTTCTCATTAAACTTTTATCTCGCGAATATGTTATTGCAATCCGCAGCGGGAGCGTTTCTATAAACTTAATTTAAACTTACGTTTTACACCGTGCTTTGTTTCCCTTATGAAGATGCTTGTATGCTTCACTCGCTCCCTTCTCAATTGTTTAATGAATTTTTTGTTCTTCGCTGTTTGCGGCTCGCTCTTCATTTCTCCCTACTGCATTCACAGTCTTTTCACGTGATTACGTGGGAGGCGTGATGATGTGACACTCAACTCCGCCTCCCACGGCCATCAAGCTGCCGTCCATTACAGTATATTGTCAAAAAAGAGGTTCCAGTTATGACCATTACGCGTTGAATTTCGAAATGAAACCTGCCTAACTTTTGTAAGTAAGCTATAAGGAATCAGCCTGCCAAATTTTAGCCTTCCACCTACACGGGAAGTTGGACAATTAGTGATGAGTGAGTCAGTCAGTCAGTCAGTGAGTCAGTGAGGGCTTTGCCTTTTATTAATTAGTATAGATAAAATCTTCAGTAAAATAGTTGTAAATTATTTGATTCATTTTTATTTTATTTTTGTACTCAGCATAGCATATACATATACTCATTCTTTGGTCACTTTTTTAAAAGTAGGCTTAATCCTGTGTTCTGCAATGCTGGTTTCAACCACAGTAAGAAAAAATGTCAAGTGTATGCTGGAGCCCACAAATGCTGAAAGCCAAGCAGAGCCTAACCAAACTGATTGGCAGGATACATAAGCAGAGGAAAGGGCAATAATTATGTTTTCAGGCATAAATATGTACAGGATTGAACTCGTATATTAATTATTTGCATGAAAAAGTTGAACTTTTCATGCTTATCTTGTTTTAATAGCAATGCAGACAATTTTCCGAGAAGTGTACAGATAAAATGCATGTACTGGAGTAGACTTTGTACTTGTACCTTTATGGTCACATTTCCTTCTAGGTACTTTTCCCACATAATCATTTGCTTAAACAAGTTGATTAAATAAAAAAATAAAATAATTTCCTTTTCAGCACAATTGCGCTGTTATGGCAAGAGTGATTTCTCACCTTTAAACGACTTAAGTGCCCTTTACACTTTTAATGTACAGTATATGTAAATATTTCTGTAGATGCTTGTTTCTCTTTGTTTCCTAGCAGCTCAGTAAGTACAACATCTAAGACTTTGCCACAGCAAGCTCTTTCACTCGATTGTTTTGAACTCTCTATTGTTTAGGTTATGCTGACCCATTTAGCACACAAATTATATTTACTTGTTTTTTCGATGTTACACAAATGTATAACTTCTAATACTGCGGTGGGTTGGCACCCTGCCCAGGATTGGTTCCCTGCCTTGTGCCCTGTGTTGGCTGGGATTGGCTTGGAGCAGACCCCCGTGGCCCTGTGTTCGGATTCAGCGGGTTGGAAAATGGATGGATGGATAACTTCTAAATAGCAAAATAAATCTGTTTCACTTATGTTTGGTAGTATGCTTCTTAACAAAGGACACAAGGTCTTTGATGATGGCTGTTCTTTCTGAGGAGTCTGAAATGTTTTGAAGCAGACATGGTTTTATACCTCATTTATTGAATGTACTGTATTGTTAAATTTGCTTTTATTATTTAGTTTAGGAATCTTAGTGTCAAGAGCAAAGGTTCTCTCAACAAATTTGGTAAAATTAGTAGTACAGTTATTGGGTCTGATGTAGTTCTCGTTCGCTTTTATCACAAGAGGACAAAAATAAGGCTAATTTAATTCTGTTTCCAGTGGCACATTGCAGATTTAGATTACAAGACGAGCAGAATCTTAGGTGAGCATATTGATTGCAAAAATAAATACAATTTCTTGTCTTGGCTTATTTCATACCTGTGGATCAGTGTTTTATGTTTACACTTTTCTGCTGCAATGAGGTAATAAAGTCTACTTGAGCTTTGGTGATAAAATTTGCTGGACTAGTTAAACGTTCCTTTGGTTTGTTGTATGAATTCGTAGCAAATATCTGGCTACATTTTGTGTTCAAGAAGGGCTCATGTACAGTGTCAATTACTGTTGTGGATTGTTATTATATAAAAGTACTGAACTCTTTCCATATTTGTATGTGAACATATTTTTTTTTTATTCCATTCAGATGGTTCTTTGACAAACTGAGTCGCTCAGAAGCAGTTAATATGTTGTCATTTGGAGGCAGTAATGGAGTATTTCTCATGAGAATCAGTGAAAGAGAACAAGGGAATTATGTGATATCAGGTGAGTCTCCATGGCTAGCATTTCAAAGACACTATTATACAAATAACAATATTTAATATAGCATTCTTTTTGTGTAAAATTGTCTTCTAGCTAATTTCACATTGAAGAAATCAGGAAATTTAATTTTCAAGTTTCCATCTGTAAATTTGTAAAGCACAATCTTTTTTGTTTGTTTTTTATGCACAGCTTTGTTTTTCAAGACACAGACTTGCAATTTGCTTCACAGGTTTTTCTCCACATGAGTATTATTTTTGATGTATAACTTTTGGCCATAGCACATATGTTTGATTTCCACACATTATATTTAATTTTTCTTTATTCATGCATTTCACCTCTATTTATGTCATGGCCACAATTTATTTGTCTCCTCGGATATTTATTGCAATTTTGAGCTCTTTGCATGCAAGGAAAAAAGCAAGATCATTGGATTAAAAGAAGCCTTCCACTGATGACAATAGTTATGCAAGAAGTTTAAGGGTAATATATTTTAATAAAATATAACTTTTACATTTTACTTTTCCACTTTCTTACTTGGGCAGTGTCAGTTAACTCACATAGTTATCTACAACATAATAATGGTGCTGAAATTAGATTAAAACTGAAAGGACAAGAAAAGTACTATAAAGTGAAATATGAAAAAAAAAATTAAAAATATTTTTATTGTGACAAATAGCACATATGGAAGATGTAATATACAGCACCAGTTCTGATTCTGGGCTCATGAAACTCAAGGAAGACTTTACCTTCAAAACCAGAAATCAACAACAGTGAGAAGCAATCAAAAAAAAAAAGAATGCTTGGCTTGTGACCTTCATATAAATACACAAAAAGCTTACAAATTTGAAAATGTAGAGAGGGAACTGTTATAAACCCTGGCCTAAAGAACAAACAACTCTTCTTAATAATAATAATATTATTAATAATAATAAACTTTATTTAAAAAATGATGGAATTCTAAAAAGGTCAAAATATGATTTCAAAAAATGGTCAAAAGTAAGTACAGTATAACCAATAGTTACAAATTAAAGTATAACAAATGTTACCTCAGATTGGCAACACGAAAGTGAAGAAAATTTAAATCCACAACACCTAATTATAACACAAGGTCTTAGCAGAAAGCACAAATTCCAGAAAATGCACTTACACTACACATCCAGATGTGAGAAATCCAAAAAGAGATAAACAGGTCAAGCAAAAAGATAGTTAATGCTTCAGCCTGAAGCATGACTGAAACCTCTTAGGACTTTATAAAGCCTGAAGGAGAGCCACACAACTGCTCTTCCCCTTAGGATAAAATATAAAAAAAGAAAAAAATTGACAACTAACATAATTATCATTAAATACAAAATAGTTTAAACAGAATATTAATTGCAGAATTATACAAAACAAAGATAAAAGAATATATTCAATAACATAATACACATAAGATTTTATAAAAAAAATAATAAAAAAAGTCCACAAAAACCAAAGTGTTTCCTCTTCTATAAGGGGCTCATGCATCTGAACACTCTCTCTGGATCACCTGCTGGCTAGTATGCATGTACACCATTAGGGAGCACCCACTGTTGGGCTGTGGCGCCGGAAATGCCTTCCCCTGGAGTTATGATGCAGGATTCTGAATCAGCCATTATGAGAGCTGGGACAGCAAAACAGGAGCAGCTTAATCTGGCACAGATGCAGACAGCCAATCTGGTGTGCCTGCATGCTTTGGTGCAGATAACTGATTTGAAGCACCTATAGGCATCAGGGCAGATTTACACCCAGGAGTGTCCCCTGGCAAAGGAATAGCAAACAGTTCAGTAATGGTCCCACCTGAGCTGCAGGCAATGCTCAAAGCAACCATTTCTTGAATGGTGGTGATGTTCCTAGCAAGCTCTCTGGAGTTCCCTTTGACATGGGCAGCAAAACCGATCCGACCACTTCTGAGACCATGACAGGTACAGGCTGGGTGGTAAATGCAGCATAGTTGAAAGTTCATTGTTAACACAAACACGTGATGGGGTAGGTAGGTCAATAAATGGCATAACATATTAGAATGCGAGGCTTAATGAGAACTGTAGCATACCTTGGAAAGATTAGCTCAAAAGCACAGAAAATTAAACTGAAGTCAATCACTGCAAGGAAATGGCAGCAAACCTTACAGCTGGTGGCAACAAGTAGTGATGTATGTGGTGCAACAGAGGCACCAGCACACACTGGAGGTGATGGTTGCATGATGACTATGGTAAAGACTGGAACTGGTGACTCAGTAGAGACTTGGGTGTGATAGCGGGAGCCTTGGGATTGGATGTGAGCTTCTTATAAGGGTGTATTGAGGGTTTCTAGGAAAATTATTTGATTGTTCAGCTGTACTCATTCAAAACATATTTAACTATAATGAAGACCAAATGCAAGCAATCCCTTATTTTAAAAAGGATATCATCTTTCACACCATATTTTCTCTGCTCAAAGGATAGGACCAAAATTTAAAATCAGTGTCTTTTAATTGATCATAATTCAAAATTATTTCCCCCTGAGATGCTTGGCTACTGGATTTGGATCTATAGTTAGTTATTTTGTTCACGTAGACATTTTTTTGAAAAAAGTAGCTCAGCTCAGTTTGTAACGAGCTATTTCTTAGACCACATTTCTTTTTATTTCCAAAGGCTCAAGCATTTTTTTATGGTGTAGGGCTCATGAAACTCAAGAAAGGCTTTACCTTCAAAACAATATGCCTTAAAAACTGCAAGAAGTGTTCTTAATATAAAAGAGGCCAGGCCCAAAAACTTAGGGACTGGGCAACCACAATAACCCCTGGCACAAAGAACAAACAGTTCTTCTTATAAGGTTAATTATAAAGTTTATTCTAAAAAAGAAGGAGGAATAACAAAGTGTTACCCCAGAAAGGCAATAACAAAGGAAGTAATATCCAAATGCATAAAATTAAATCATAAAACCAGCACAGAGCAAAAAGCAGAAAATTTAACTCACACGCTTACAAAAATATTTAATGTGACAATCTCCAGAAGAGCCGAACAACACAAGCAAATGTTTGTTAATGCTTCAGCCCAGGATTAAGGATAGCACTCACAGCTGCTATGTCAGAAGTCCCAATCCCCTTAGGCTCAATATAAAAGAAATATGAACAAGAAATAATAGAGTTTACAAAAAATAGAAAAGGATTAATAATCAAGACAAAACTAGTTAAAGAATTATACAAAACAAAGAGAAAGAAAACCTAAATGTAAGTGCCATATGGGATAGACGGATATCCCGACCAGGAGAGGGGAAGATTCCTTACCCGGACAGGATGCCCCAAGTGAACAAACAAGCATCTCAGCTGAGAGAGAGAAAGGTGACTTACCCAAACAAGACTCCCCAGGTGAATGGACGGACATCCCAGCTAAAGCAGAGGAAGGTTTCCTTATGTGGATGTAAAGCCCCTGGTAGATGGACAAGTGTCTCAACTGGACACTTATACTTACACAATATTTCCTGTACCTTCCCTGACCAGGGTAAAAGGGAAGGACTGTCTCAGGGCGATGTTTATTCCTCTAGGACGCTAGATGGCAGTGGCCCTTGATATCGGTCCCTGTTTGGAAGCCAGCAGTGAATGACAGGAACTGTAGTCCGGTAGCTCAGCCCTGCTGGGGTCTGTGGGTGCAGCAAGAGGGTGCTGTAGGGAGTTACACTCCCTGTTATTTGGGACTTCCATATGACTCAGAAATGCTTCCTACGGGCAAAAGCCCTGGTGCTGGGAGTATTCTTGGGTCCTCAATAAAAGGAACAGGCTAGTTGGAACTGGGAGGAAGGAAGACAACACTTGACTGGAGGAGAACAGTGTGATTGAGAGAGTGAGAGCAGGAGAAAGAACACGAAACAACTTGTTTGTTTGTACAAAGTTATAATAAACATCCTTCATTCGAATCTGGGACTGTTTTGTGTGTTAATGAATGGAGTTTGGGGCAATGTGGCACCGCCTAGCCTTCACACAAATTGTGTTCAGTAGTATAAAACACAAAGAATTTAATTAAAAATAACAACATTAACAAATAGTAGTCAAACTATAATTCATACATTTTCAGCACAATTTTTAAAAATGAGTTTTGCAGTTTTTTCATAAGTTCATTTCTTTTTTATTGAAAATGTGTGAAAATCATATTATGAACCAAGGTTATTGTAGTTTTGCCTTTTTATATTAGTTTTTATTTCTATATTTTTTCTGACCTTACTTGGAAATTCAGTTTAGTTTTAGTTTTCCTTCATCGTGTATTTTTAGTTTTAGTTTAGTTTTTATTTCACAAAGACATTTCTATTTTATTTTTATATATATATTAGTTACAGTTTTAGTAATTATGGCATGGAGCGCCTACGGAGTTAGTTTTGTGTCACAATCAGACAGAACTGTACACTTAACAGATTTGGATATGAGTTTAATGTTAGTGGAAGCTTACTACACTACCTGGTTTACTATCTGGTTTTGTTTTTGTCTGGTAAAAACAAGCCTTAATCAAAACTAGACACTGAATATGAACAATTTTACACAATTTTATCATTTTTAAAATATTTTCTCATGAAAATCACAGGGGCTTAGGAAGAAACAGGGCTCTTAGACTTGAATAAGCATGCAGACCCCACCTAGCTGTATTGAGGGAAACGAACAACAAGCATGTAGTGTCAAGGTTAGGGGCAGTGAGTCTTGAATAGACCACCATAATGGACAGTAAACCCATAATGAGCAGAGCTAGAGCAGGTAATAGGAGTATGGACAGGCATAAAACAATAGAGACAGCGTCTTAGATTAAGAACAACATATACATTATCTAAACCTGTTTATCCAGAGTAGCCTACTGCAGCAGGTTTGGATGCAAGGCAGGAAAAATCCCTGGTATGCAATATGTATGATAAGGATGATGTTAAGAACAAAAAGAATATGATATTTTAACTAATCTATTTTGAGAGAGAAAAACATTGAAAAAAGAGAGACAAATATTTTAAAATATAATTCTGCTAATAGATTACTTTCACAATATCAGGTATTTTGAGTTGTGAATATAAACTAAAAAAGATAAATTAATAAATATAGAATGAATACAAAAACCCATTAGTATGTTTAGTTTTTCATCATTTGGCAGACTCTCTACCTTTGTTTGTATCGCTTTGTTGTTAAACGATGTTTTTAAAGCAAAAGTGATTGATATGCTGATCTTATATGATGACCTAGTCAGTCTCTCGATCAGTGCCGTTTTATTTTCAAAAACCAGGAGTGCTCTCCCTTCGACTTTCTTGATATGGGGATTGATATTTGAGGAGTAAACCGCAAGACAATGATTATATTTTTATATTATGTACATTAAGGAACCATCAACAACAAATGAAATTAATAATATATTGAACAATTATTATAAAAGTAAAGTTGAATAAATCGGACTCTGCAGCTGTACAAAAAAAAAAAAAAAATCGAGTATGTGTTCAGGTAAAGTACCACTTCCGGGTGATGGATTTGGCCCAAAAGTTAATACAGATTGTGGTGTAACAACCACATGCCAAATTTCATCCATCTATCTAGTTGCGTTTTTGAGTTATCGTGTTTACACACGGAGACACACACATAAACACGTGTGCGCGTACGCCTGCCCAGTTCAATCTGCCATTGGATCACAAACTTTCTTACAAATAGGAAACGGTACGTGCGGTTGGGCACACACGTCTGACCCAATACTCTTAGTACTGGTGCACCAAAGGGATATGTCCTTTTCCCGCTTCTCTTCTTACTTTATATAAATGACTGTACTTCTGGCGATTCATCTGTCAAACATCTTAAATTTGCAGATGATATATCACTAATAGGCTTCGTTTCAAACAGAATACAGAAAAGTGGTGGAAAATCTGCCATAATGATTTGGACCTTAACATTCACAAAATCTCAGGAGGTGATTATAGATTTCAGGAAACAGTCACCTGCTCACCCATCACTTGCTATAAATGGCTCAGTCGTTGGGATGACAGAATCATTTAAGTCTATGGGTACTGTGCTGTCACAAAACCTTAAGGGGACAATAACATCACATGTATTATTAATAAAGCCCACCACAGAATGTTCTTTTTGCGTCAGCTGAGGATATTCAATCTCCCTCCAGCAATATGGGTCCAATTCTAGACAGCCATCATCGAGTTCATTCTGAACTCATCTATAACTGTCAGGTTTGGTGTTGCCTCTGTTCAGACTAAGGCCAATTTACAACACATCATCAGAGCCTGTGAAAGGATCATAGGCTGTAACTTACTGCATACTGAAGTCCTATACGAGTCCAGGGTAAGGAAGAGGGCTGCAAAGATTATTGCTGACCTGACACACCCAGGGCACCACCTGTTCCAAAGACTTCCCTCCAGCAAACGTCTTTGTGCAGTGAAAGCTAAAACAACACATCACCCAAACAGTTTTTTCCCATGTGCAGTTATTCTTACTAATCAGGTCTGAGCTTCTACCTGCACAGTAGACTTCCTGGCCATTTAAATCCTAATCTTTTATTTTTTTGTGTTGCCCTTGTATGCTGAATTATATTTTATCATTTTTAGATGTTATATATATTTTATATTTTATTTTGTTATATTGATTTTTTGTATTCTGTGTCCTTGTATGTTGTACCAATAATATAAAGAAAAATTTCTAGTACAGATTAGTGTACCTGGCCAATAAAGTGAATTATGATTCTGATTTTATAAAAAGCATCATGGTACTTGTGGCCTAGTATTTTCTGTATAATGTCATTTCAGATAATATACTTCTCAGAGAATAAAATGGAAAATGAAAATATATATTTTGTGTCATATTTTTTCTATATTTTGTGTCATATTTTTTCTAGCCAATTCATTAATACTTTGAATGTTAAAAAACATAGCCAGTATCACTCAGATACAAACCAAAGAGATTGCTAAAGAGACACCATTATCAATCAGCAAAAACAATTTGTAGCAATCGAAGATAGCTGCAGTCAAAAGACTGTTCACTTTAAACTGGAGCTAAAATGTTTAGTGAATACTATCAAGGACTGGTATACCCCTAAAGAACCTACAACTCCCCCACCACCAACTCATAATTCCACTGAGAGATCAAGTCTGGTTTCAAATTATACACATACTGTAAAGCTCAAGAGTCTTCATGAGAGTTTTGTCACTCTCAAGAATGTTTCATTTCAAAGCTTTCTGAGTTTATCTTTTCTCTGAAGCAGCCAATAAAGCTTGAACCCCAATTGCTCAAATCACTCCAATTCCTGATTACTTTGAACCAGAGACTATTCAGGCAGCACAGGAACTAATCCTGGATATGATGCCTGTATCAGGGGACCTGTAAAATGTAGCTTACATTTAATAAGCAAGCTGGATGAAATATGTTTAATACAGGCAATTAATGTAGCTATTGGTTCAAGACTGCAGAATTAAGGTTTTGCAGTCTGCTTCCTTTAGTCACTGGTTTTAAACACTTCAGTAAAAGTGCACTCCATTTGTCCATGCTATCCTCTTAATAAGATCGAGGATACTGCAGTTGAAGCAATAGCTAATATAACATTAAAATTCTTTTTAATGGATATTGAAGACATTGTTAAAACATTGCTCTATTCAAGAAATTTTTATTGCCTAAATTACAAACTTTTGGTTTTTCAATTTCTGGAAGCAAAAGCAAGACATCTACAAACTTTATATATATATATATATATATATATATATATATATATATATTTATATATACAGTGCATCCGGAAAGTATTCACAGCGCATCACTTTTTCCACATTTTGTTATGTTACAGCCTTATTCCAAAATGGATTAAATTCATTTTTTTCCTCAGAATTCTACACACAACACCCCATAATGACAATGAGTAAAAAGTTTACTTGAGATTTTTGCAAATTTATTAAAAATAAAAAAATTGAGAAAGCACATGTACAAAATATTCACAACCTTTGCCATGAAGCTCAAAATTGAACTCAGCTGCACCCTGTTTCCCCTGATCATCCTTGAGATGTTTCTGCAGCTTAATTGGAGTCCACCTGTGGTAAATTCAGTTGATTGGACATGATTTGGAAAGGCACACATCTGCCTATATAAGGTCCAACACTTGACAGTTCATGTCAGACCACAAACCAAGCATGAAGTCAAAGGAATTGTCTGTAGACCTCCGAGACAGGATTGTCTCGAGGCACAAATCTGGGGAAGGTTAGAGAAAAATTTCTGCTGCTTTGAAGGTCCCAATGAGCACAGTGGCCTCCATCATCCGTAAGTGGAAGAAGTTTGAAACCACCAGGACTCTTCCTAGAGCTGGCCGGCCATCTAAACTGAGCGATCAGGGGAGAAGGGCCTTAGTCAGGGAGGTGACCAAGAACCCGATGGTCACTCTGTCAGAGCTCCAGAGGTCCTCCGTGGAGAGAGGAGAACCTTCCAGAAGGACAACCATCTCTGCAGCAATCCACCAATCAGGCCTGTATGGTAGAGTGGCCAGACGGAAGCCACTCCTTAGTAAAAGGCACATGGCAGCCCACCTGGAGTTTGCCAAAAGGCACTTGAAGGACTGTCAGACCATGAGAAAGAAAATTCTCTGGTCTGATGAGACAAAGATTGAACTCTTTGGTGTGAATGCCAGGCGTCACGTTTGGAGGAAACCAGGCACCGCTCATCACCAGGCCAATACTTAAAATGGCTGTGCACTGATGCTGTGCACTGATGCTTCCCATCCAACCTGATGGAGCTTGAGAGGTACTGCAAAGAGGAATGGGCGAAACTGGCCAAGGATAGGTGTGCCAAGCTTGTGGCATCATATTCAATAAGCTGTGAATACTTATGTACATGTGATTTCTAAGTTTTTTTATTTTAATAAATTTGCAAAAACTTCAAGTAAACTTTTTTCACGTTGTCATTATGGGGTGTGTGTGTAGAATTCTGAGGGAAAAAATTAATCCATTTTGGAATAAGGTTGTAACATAACAAAATGTGGAAAAAGTGATGCGCTGTGAATACTTTCCGGATGCACTGTGTGTGTGTATATATATATAATATATATATATATATAAATATCAGTAATAGTACAATTATTTAATGTGTTTAGGTTTGGTGTTGAGCATTTGCTCACTATTATACAGATTCTCTGTAGTTTTCATTACATTAAAGCTTTTGCAGATATACACATTATGTAATGAAAAGTATATTATTAATTTTTACAGACATTGGGATAATACAAACAATATAATACCACTTATGTTTTGTATAGCTCTCTTCACAGAGTTGAAATACAAGTATAGATTTTACTAATTGCTAAATACATAACTGGTACATATAAAAATACAGATTTTTTAAAAGCACACAGAGAACAAGGTCCACACTTATACAGATATTTCTGGTTTCCATTAATATTGAATATTAATTGATAAACTATGGCCAGTTGACAATGATGGAGATTCAAATTGTAAAAGAGAAAGTTAAAAATGAAGTCACAGTGCTAGAGATCTGGGCCAACTGGCCACCAACCTGATCCTGGGTTTTGTATAGTGGAATCTGTGCTGGCCATCTGATCTGATGAGAGAATCTTTACATCCAATGATTCCATTACCCCTTTATCTTAAATGACTTTTCCATATGCAAGAGAGCAGCCTGGCAGTAGAACAATGGAACTAAGTGCCACATCCAGATACTGAGAAGAGAAACTGAATAGAAGAGGGTCAGTAATGGTTTATAAATATTGTATTACTTATATTTTTTGATACAGAAACAAACAGAAATGTAGTATGCATAGTTAATCAACAGTTCTAGTCAGGGTATCCTCAACTAAAGTAGTAAGTCTTCGGCCATAAGATTAACTGGGGACCAGTGTAAGCACTTGAGCCCTGAACCGCCAACAAATAACGCATTGCAATAGTCAGTCCTACCAGAAATAAATGCATTATTTCATTTCTCAGTATCTTGCATTTTTAGAGAACATCTTAATCTTCCAACATTTCAAACAAATGTAACGCAACATATTTTAATACCAAAATGCACAAATCATTACAAAAAATAAATGAACAAAAACATATGCCCAGGCTAAATATTTATCCTAGAGTTTTCAAAGATTTTTATTAATTAAGTTACTATATATACAAGCATTATCTGTTTTGCTGAGATCACTAAAATTGTGAAAATTCTTTAGGAGTGGAGGCTAGAAAAAAATAATGCATTTACCTCAGTATGTACTGGCTTGTTAGAAAAGCTTGCACTATGTCATATATTGAATAATATAGGACTAAGAACATACTGAAATTTTAGGAGACATTAAAAATATAGCAGAAGGTAATTTTTGTTATATGGCTGGACTTTAAAAAGGTTTTCATAGGATATATAGAGAAAACTTAAACTGGTGTACGTCTTTGAACATGACTTTCTTAAAACAGGTTATACGATTCAAGGAAATGATTTGATCCAGGAGTGAGCTGATAATTCTCCTAAGTACACGCCTCAGCACAGCTCACTGCCTCCTTATCTTATCAAGTAATTTAACAAAGCCATAGAACTTTTTGATCTGACCTTGGATATCATAGAATGTTCAGTAAAGCTAGGGACCATTAGGATCTCTTTTTCAGAGTTTAAAACAAACCAGGGAAGTTTGTAAAGACTACAAATAATCTCACAGTGTACCATTTAGAATAGGTCACCTCCTGGTAAGTGCTCCAGGCCCTGACTTGCAATGTCATATAAAAATAAAAGTTGTTTCCATGTTGAGACATTTTGTAGCCTTTATTAGGTGTGTGATGACCTCCAAGAAATCCAAATATATCAAAATAATAGATGTGCCAATATAAATAAGTAAAGAGTGGATTATAAAAAGGCATAAAGGAACAAGTACTTTAAGTCAGAATGAAGCCTATGTTTGCCCTGGCTAATACATAAGTGAGTGGGGTGGCACACCTATTTTCATACTTTTCAAGTTTCAGAATAGTTGTCTCACTTTAATTTTCTGTTGTATTTCTATATTTAATTCTCTGGTTATACTCAGACATTTGTTCTAGGAACACCAGGATAGAATTCCCTGTAGTGGTGTCTAGTGTCCCTACATCTTTAAATTCCCATAAAGAAGTAAGTGTCCCATTTAGCCTCCATTTTTAATAATAAACAAGAACTTATCAAAAGACATCACTTACTTCCTCAAGGCATCTTGGGAGTAGCCTTGCCCTTTGGCATTGCAACATCTTTAGCACTTCATTAAATTTGTTATCTGTGTCATTCTGAGTGGCATGCAGTGTGGAATTCAATGACACCTGCACTCATTCATTCGACATATTTACAGTAGTACAGAGGGGCTAAAATACCAATGGAACACCATCTCTGAAGATATTCAAATATGCATACAGAAATTGAAAGTTCATTTTACCATGTAGTCATATAGATAAACTCAGGCATGTGGTCATCCATCCATTTCCCAACCCATATATTCCAGTTTGGCGTCTCGCAGAGCTAGAGTGTATCTTTGCAGCACTGGATTGTTTACCGGTCCATTACCAGGCCATAGTTTTTTAATTAATTGAATTGTGTTTCCAGCCTCACATAAAAATGGGAAATAAGTAAGAAAATGATGATAGGACTTTGTCACAGGGAACAGTCAAAATACTGACATGCATATTGTATTTATTACTCTCTTCATGTTTAAAAAGAGCAAGACTTTTTCAAACCAAAAATTTCCTGTATGTGGAAGGGTCGTGAAGCCAAATGAAAGCATCATGTCCCTTTTAAACCACACTTGGTGAGACCAGCAGGCATTACTGGAGAAAAATCCTCACCGACATAGGGAGAAAGTGCCAGCTCCAGACAGACAACCACCAGACACCAAATTTGCACTCGAGAAGATGGATAAAGTCAAATTAAGTTTAATGTCATGTATACATAATACAATGAAATTCTTATTTGCATTATCCTCAGAATAGTTGACAAAAGTACAATACAAAAAACCTATATATACTGCATATACACTGTGTATATATATATATATATATATATATATATATATATATATATATAATGCGGACCGTTCAAGAAAAAAAGATTGGTTTGTAAATATATAAATTGGTTCATTTATTTATATCAGTTCATATACATTGGTTTGAATGTATACAGTACATTGGTTTGGATACAATCATTCAGATATATACATTGGTTTAGATATATACACATATCTATATATATATATATTGGTTTAACTAGATCGGTTTAGATATATACAATAATTTCTATACTACTTTAATATAAAAAAGAGTTAAACATCAGTTATATGTGAATCAGGAATATCCTGATGATTCTGATCACTGATCAACTTTCAGAAGAAACTGCACAACTGCAGTGTTTTCCTCCATAAAGAGGATCATCCTATCAGCAAATGGAACTCTTATCCTTCCTGATGTAGATCACCCTTTAATGAAACACTGCCCATCAGGAATACCACAAATCACCTTGTGGCTTTCGGTCAATGATAAACAAATGTTTCATGAGGTGAAAAAAGGGGACTACTGCAGCTGCGATCAATATTTTCTGCTTACTCGGCTTTTGAGAAGAATCTGTCATGTGATGGACAAAAGAAAGCGAGAGAGGAGGGCACAACGAGCCAGGGTGGAACAGAGCAGGAAAAGGAGGTGTGTATCTGTGGGTATCTCTGTGAGTGCTTTAAATAATAAAGGAAAAGAACAGCAGCTTGGAATTGAGGACCCCCAATAAAGATGGCTTATGGAATAAAACACAACTGACAGGCACATGCTTCTAGTATAAAATATGTGCAATAATGACAACAATGTTGAAGCAATGATGAAGCGCTGTGCCTGCTTGTAAACAATTCTATTCAAACCAATGTACATATATATCTGAACCGACCCATATATGCAAACAGAAGTATCTCAACCAATATACTGTATATATATATATATATATATGTATGTATATATAAGATAGATAGATAGATATCTATACTAATAAAAGGCAAAGCCCTCACTGACTCACTGACTGACTGACTGACTCACTCATCACTAATTCTCCAACTTCCCGTGTAGGTAGAAGTCTGAAATTTGGCAGGCTCATTCCTTACAGCTTACTTACAAAAGTTAGGCAGGTTTTATTTAGAAATTCTACGCGTAATGGTCATAACTGGAACCTGTTTGACTGACTCACTCATCACTAATTCTCCAACTTCCCGTGTAGGTAGAAGTCTGAAATTTGGCAGGCTCATTCCTTACAGCTTACTTACAAAAGTTAGGCAGGTTTTATTTCGAAATTCTACGCGTAATGGTCATAACTGGAACTTGTTTGACTGACTCATTCATCACTAATTCTCCAACTTCCCGTGTAGGTAGAAGGCTGAAATTTGGCAGGCTCATTCCTTACAGCTTACTTACAAAAGTTAGGCAGGTTTCATTTCGAAATTCTACGTGTAATGGTCATAACTGGAACCTGTTTTTTGTCCATATACTCTAATGGAGGAGGCGGAGTCACGTATCGCGTCATCACGTATTACGCCTCCTACGTAATCACGTGAACTGAAAACGAGGAAGAGATTTACAGCACAAGTCAAACGCGGGAACGAAGGTAAATGACGTTAATTGTTGACTGTCTTTTAATACTGTGTACTTGTTGAGTGTCTTTTAATACTGTGTAAGCATACATATTAACACATGTGCAATTAAACGTGTGCATTTACGGGGTGATTTCTCAGGCTTAAAAGCTCGCCTTTTATTAAAAAGGTAAATGCAAACTCTTTTCATTCTGAAGGGCACAAACCACGTTA
>NC_041403.2:105684736-105692236 GCF_900747795.2 Erpetoichthys calabaricus
ATCATAGAATGGTTGAAACTGTTGCCCCTAACGTTGCGCCACGGCGTGTGGTTCGTTTATACCTCGTCTCTTCTCATTAAACTTTTATCTCGCGAATATGTTATTGCAATCCGCAGCGGGAGCGTTTCTATAAACTTAATTTAAAGTTACGTTTACACCGTGCTTTGTTTCCCTTATGAACATGCTTGTATGCTTAACTCGCTCCGTTCTCAATTGTTTAATTAATTTTTTGCTCTTCGCTGTTGCGGCTGTTCCTCCATTTCCCCCTACTTCGTTCTTTATCTCGCGAATATGTTATTGCAATCCTTAACGGGAGCGTTTCAATAAACTGATAGAAAATAGTTTTGCATTTACCTTTTTAGTAAAAGGCGAACTTTTAAGCCTGAGAAATCACCCCGTAAATGCACACGTTTAATTGGACATGTGTTAAAATGTATGGTTACACAGTATTAAAAGACAGTGAACAACGTCAGTTACCTTTCTTCCCGCGTTTGATAAAAGGTGAGCTTTTAAGCCTCACAAATCACCCCGTAAATGCACACGTTTAATTGCATTGTGTTAATATATATGCTCACACAGTATTAAAAGACAGTGAAAAATTAACGTCATTTACCTTCGTCCCGCGTGTGACTCGTGCTGTAAATGTCTTCCTTGTTTTTAGTTCACGTGATTACGTAGGAGGCGTTATGACGCGATACGTGACTCCGCCTCCTCCATTACAGTGTATGGACAAAAAATATGTTCCAGTTATGACCATTACGCTTTGAATTTCGAAATGAAACCTGCCTAACTTTTGTAAGTAAGCTGTAAGGAATGAGCCTGCCAAATTTCAGCCTTCCACCTACACGGGAAGTTGGAGAATTAGTGATGAGTGAGTCAGTGAGTCAGTCAGTCAGTGAGGGCTTTGCCTTTTATTATTATAGATATATATATATGATAGCAACACTCATAACAATGACAACACAATTACATTGACAATCATGTTACATTATTTTAAAAATGTTTCCTTTACTTTTTCATAACCTCTTTAACACACTACTTCTCCGCTGCAAAGCGCGGGTATTTTGCTAGTTTATATATATATATATATCTATCTATCTATCTGAACAGATGTATCTGATCCAATGTATATATCTATACTGATCTACTGTACTTAAACCAATATATATATATATATATCTCAAACAATGTATATATCTGAAAGGATGTATTCGATGTATCCAAACCAAAGTATCAGAGCCGATACATCTATACTAATAAAAGGCAAAGCCCTCACTGACTGACTGACTCACTCACTCACTCACTCACTCATCACTAATTCTCCAACTTCCCGTGTAGGTAGAAGGCTGAAATTTGGCAGGCTCATTCCTTACAGCTTACTTACAAAAGTTAGGCAGGTTTCATTTCGAAATTCTACGCGTAATGGTCATAACTGGAACCTCTTTTTTGTCCATGTACTGGAATGGAGTGCAGCTCGATGTCCGTGAGAGGCGGAGTTGCGTGTCGCGTCATCACGCCTCCTACATAATCACGTGAACTGAAAACAAGGAACAGCCCCAAAGAGCGTTGAAGAAAACATTCATTACACAATTGAGAAAGCACGGTGTAAATCGTAAGTTTAAATTAAGTTTATAGAAACGCTCCCCCTGCCGTTTGCACTACCATATTCGCGAGATACAAGTTTAATGAGAAGACACGAGGTATAAACGAGACTTTGAATCACTTTGTAACGGAGTTAAAATTGCTGTAGCGAGAAACTTTTAAGTGCCGGGTCTTCGCTACCATTAAATAAAGCCGTGGACATCGCAACATCACACGAGAGCGGCTCACGTGAACTGACTGAACTTTGAGGCAAGATTGCTTTTCTCCTGTACAACTATACGTTGCATTCTCAAGAGTGTGCTTGCACGGCTTGGTCATATTCCAACCGGAGTGCTGAACTGACAACGTGGTATACAAACAGAACAATCGTAAAAACAGGATTAAATAAAAAGGCTGCTTCCGTTGGCAAAGCAACAAAAAAGGAAGACCTTATATGGCGTTCGTTTATAAAACAGCAGAGAGGCTGTGTGAAGTCAGCTTCACAAAAAAACAGATCCTTAACAAATTGTTAGTGGTATATTTTCCCTCAATTTAAAAAGGTTTTCTTTTCTTCTTAATAAAAATTTAAAAGCAGTACTTCGCCGGTGCGAAGCGTGGGGATTTCAGCGACTGACGCATACAGATATATTCATGAGTGCAGGTACTATGGAAACAGAGCACCGTGTAAACCTAAAGTTTAAATTAAGTTCATAGACTTACAAAAGGTTGCCATTGATTTGAGGCAAGATTGCTTTTCTCCTGTACAACTATACGTTGCATTCTTAACAGTAAGCTTGCACAGCTTGGTCATATTCCAACAGGAGTGCTGAACTGACAACGTGGTATACAAACAGAACAATCGTAAAAACAGCGGAGAGGCTGTGTGAAGTCAGCTTCACAAAAAAACATCCTTAACAAATTGTTATTGGTATATTTTCACTCAATTTAAAAAGGTTTTCTTCTTAATAAAAATTTAAAAGCAGTACTTCGCCACTGCGAAGGACGGGGATGTATATATATATATAATATATATATATATATAATATATACTAATTAATAAAAGGCAAAGCTCTCACTGACTGACTCACTCACTCACTCATCACTAATTCTCCAACTTCCTGTGTAGGTGGAAGGCTGAAATTTGGCAGGCTGATTCCTTACAGCTTACTTACAAAAGTTAGGCAGGTTTCATTTCGAAATTCAACGCGTAATGGTCATAACTGGAACCTCTTTTTTGACAATATATTGTAATGGACGGCAGCTCGATGGCCGTGGGAGGCGGAGTTGAGTGTCACGTCATCACGCCTCCCACGTAATCACGTGAAAAGACTGTGAACGCAGTAGGGAGAAATGAAGGAAGAGCCGCAAACAGCGAAGAACAAAAAATTCATTAAACAATTGAGAAGGGAGCGAAACAATAAGAAGCGAGCGAGTGAAGCATACAAGCATCTTCATAAGGGAAACTAAGCACGGTGTAAAACGTAAGTTTAAATTAAGTTTATAGAAACGCTCCCGCTGTGGATTGCAATAACATATTCGCGAGATAAAAGTTTAATGAGAAGACACGAGGTATAAACGAACCACACGACGTAGCGCAACGTTAGGGGCTTCACCTCTGGCGCTGACGTTCGAGATTCAATTCCGGAGAGGGGATGCAATGAGTGTGTAAGCATGAAGAGCACAGAATTACGGCGAAACACGTGTCGCGTAGTCTTTGCATAATTTGAAAGTAAACAATTTCAACCATTCTATGATCTGCTTCTCGCAACTGAAAGACGGCACATGGCGGATGTTAGCCGACTTGCTGACCGCAACGTTAGGGGCTTCAACTCTGGCGCTGACGATAGAGATTCGATTCCCGAGGGGGATGCAGTGAGTGTGTACGCCTGATGAGCCCAGAATTAGGGAGAAACACGTGTCGCATACTCTTTGCATTATTTGAAAGTAAACTATTAAAACCATTCTATGATCTGCTTCTGGGAACCGAAAGAGGGCACGTGGCGGACGTAAGGCGACTTGCTGACCAACCACAAGCGTAACCTGGCAGGTAACCACCCATACAATGAGATTGTGATTCAGAAAACGAATGCCATAAATGTAATTACCACGATCTACATACTGTCAAATAAACGAAACACACGCCGTAGCGCGACAGCTGTGAAAAGGGAGGTTCACAAAAAAACAGATCCTTAACAAATTGTTATTGGTATATTTTCGATCCGTTTAAAAAGGTTTTCTTTTCTTCTTAATAAAAAATTAAAAGCAGTACTTCGCCGCAACGAAGCGCGAGAATTTGGCTATATATACAGTGGAACCTCGAGATACGATCACCTCTGTATACGAGAAATTCAAAATACGAGGAAAGTATGAGCGAAAAATTCAGATCTAAATGCGAGCATTCGCTTGTGTAACGAGCTACCAGCCAGGCTGTGGGTATAGCTCGCGGCTTCGCGAGGGGACGTGGTAGCAGTTGCGAGCCGCGATCTGCGGTGTCTGCGTTTCTCACTTAAGTGCACAGGTGGGAAACTGCCCACATCCATGATTGTTCCTGTGGCTGATGGGCTGCAGCTGCCATGTCCTCCCCGCATATATAGAGAAGCGCGAGCCGGTTAAGGGGGAGAAGAAGTAAAAGAAAAGAGAGGAGAGAGAACGGAGGTTGCGGCAGGCAGGCAGGCGTGCGTAGGAAGTCGGTGCGGGAGAGCAAGCGAGTGCAGGCTCGCGTGTAGCTGAACAGTGAGCTGAACAGGCGAGCCAAACAGCTGAAGCAGGACGGTGTAGAGAAGGTCAGCTGCATTAAGAGTGTCTCGCCTGTTGCAGAGCCCGCAGGTGAGACGCTAACAGAGAAGAAGCACCGGGGATTGTCATCTGTTTTTTAAAGACTGCATCCTTTTGACGTTTTAACCTCGTGTTAAAGGATTGTTATTCTTGTGTATTTTAAACCTCCACTTCACAACTGTTTTAAGGATTATTTATTTAAAGATTTATTGAATGCTCTACTGCACTTTGGACACCTGTTTTGATTCTTTTAATAATCAGTTATATTATTTACCAGTGTTATTTATTAAAGGTAGACTACAGTACATATAATTTATCAGTGTTATTTGTTAGGAAAATTGATTTTTATGTTAATATATTTGGGTTGCGGAACGGATTAACTGGATTTCCATTATTTTCAATGGGGAAGTTTGTTCTAGATACGAGAAATTCGCTATACAAGCTCAGTGCTAGAACGAATTAAACTCGTATCTAGAGGTTCCACTGTATCTGCTTCTCGCAATTAAAAGAGGGCATGTGGCGGATGTTAGACGACTTGATGACCAAGCATAAGCGTTACCTGCCAGGTAACCACCCATACAATCAGATTGTGATTCAGACTAGGAATGCAATGAATGTAATTACCCCGATCTACATACAAGGCGAAAGTCTTGCAACATTCAAAGATGATGGTTTGGGATAAGTACACCATAGAACATAAAAGAGCTTATGAAGCCTTCAACCGAAAAAAGCAAGATCTCAGAGATCGTAAAAAAAAAAAATAGGAGGTAATGTCGTTTTACTCGCTGTAGATTTTAGTCAAACATTACCAGTTATTCCACGAGGGAGACCAGCAGATGAACTCAACACGTGTTTAAAATCCATGCTTCTCCCACGGTCGGTTATATGTCGCGTATTCTCGGGTAGGTACACCAAAAAATGTATACATTTAAGTATGTAATGGGCAAACATAAAATGAGGTATACCCGAAGGCACTGCAGTAGTACTCAATGTAACTTTACTTCTTAAATGTTAATGTTTTACTGTTTAATAATTTATAAGCTTCTTATATGTTGTTCAAATTCTTTTATCAAAATACCAGTGACAGCGCAATGCACGATAACATGGAGTGAATACACCATACGCATCCGCCCACGGCCGCCCTGGTGTGCGCAGATAGGAGTTGATTCTACAATAAAATAAAATAAAGATAAAAAAAATAATAGAATCATCACCTATAAAGCGGATGGTAGACGTGACGTACTATATGTGTACCAGATTTCAAGTCAATAGGTGAAACGGTTTGCGAGCTACAGGTGATTTAAAATCCTGGACAGATAAACGCATAGCCACGGTAGCAAATTATAGAAGAAGATTTTACTGTTGGGCGGCACGGTGGCGCAGTGGGTAGCGCTGCTGCCTCGCAGTTGGGAGACCTGGGGACCTGGGTTCGCTTCCCGGGTCCTCCCTGCGTGGAGTCTGCATGTTCTCCCCGTGTCTGCGTGGGTTTCCTCCGGGCGCTCCGGTTTCCTTCCACAGTCCAAAGACATGCAGGTTAGGTGGATTGGCGATTCTAAATTGGCCCTAGTGTGTGCTTGGTGTGTGGGTGTGTTTGTGTGTGTCCTGCGGTGGGTTGGCACCCTGCCCAGGATTGGTTCCTGCCTTGTGCCCTGTGTTGGCTGGGATTGGCTCCAGCAGACCCCCGTGACCCTGTGTTCGGATTCAGCGGGTTGGAAAATGGATGAATATATATATATATAATATATATATATATATATATAATATATGTGTGTGTATATATATATCTATACATATTAATAAAAGGCAAAGCCCTCACTGACTCACTGACTGACTGACTGACTGACTCACTCATCACTAATTCTCCAACTTCCCGTGTAGGTGGAAGGCTAAAATTTGGCAGGCTGATTCCTTACAGCTTACTTACAAAAGTTAGGCAGGTTTCATTTCGAAATTCAACGCGTAATGGTCATAACTGGAACCTCTTTTTTGACAATATACTGTAATGGACGGCAGCTCGATGGCCGTGGGAGGCGGAGTTGAGTGTCACGTCATCACGCCTCCCACGTAATCACGTGAAAAGACTGTGAACGCAGTAGGGAGAAATGAAGGAAGAGCCGCAAACAGCGAAGAACAAAAAATTCATTAAACAATTGAGAAGGAAGCGAAACAATAAGAAGCGAGCGAGTGAAGCATACAAGCATGTTCATAAGGGAAACAAAGCACGGTGTAAAACGTAAGTTTAAATTAAGTTTATAGAAACGCTCCCGCTGCGGATTGCAATAATATATTCGCGAGATAAAAGTTTAATGAGAAGACACGAGGTATAAACGAACCACACGCCGTAGCGCAACGTTAGGGGCAACAGTTTCAACCATTCAATGATCTGCTTCTCGCAACTGAAAGACGGCACATGGCGGATGTTAGCCGACTTGCTGACCGCAACGTTAGGGGCTTCAACTCTGGCGCTGACGATAGAGATTCGATTCCCGAGAGGGGATGCAGTGAGTGTGTATGCCTGATGAGCCCAGAATTAGGGAGAAACACGTGTCGCATACTCTTTGCATTATTTGAAAGTAAACTATTAAAACCATTCTTTGATCAGCTTCTGGGAACAGAAAGAGGACACGTGGCGGATGTAAGGCGACTTCCTGACCAACCACAAGCGTAACCTGGCAGGTAACCACCCATACAGTCAGATTTTGATTCAGAAAACGAATGCCATGAATGTAATTACCACGATCTACATACTGTCAAATAAACGAAACACACGCCGTAGCGCGACAGCTGTGAAAAGCGAGGTTCACAAAAAAACAGATCCTTAACAAATTGTTATTGGTATATTTTCGATCCGTTTAAAAAGGTTTTATTTTCTTCTTAAAAAATTAAAAGCAGTACTTCGCCGCAACGAAGCGCGAGAATTTGGCTATATATATATCTGCTTCTCGCAATTAAAAGAGGGCACATGGCGGATTTTAGACGACTTCATGACCAAACATAACTGTTACCTGCCAGGTAGGGTTACCACTATTGATACAAAAAAATAAGGGACGCATACTGCAGCGGGTGCCACATCCCAGTGCCAACACTTTGCAGACTCTACTTAAAAGACCCGCCCTCCTCACTGGACAGTTAAAAAGACCAATC
>NC_041403.2:105697236-105734736 GCF_900747795.2 Erpetoichthys calabaricus
AGCTTTTAAGCCTGAGAAATCACCCCGAAATGCACACGTTTAATTGCACATGTGTTAATATGTATGCTTACACAGTATTAAAAGACAGTCAAAAATTAACGTCATTTACCTTCGTTCCCGCGTTTGACTCGTGCTGTAAATCTCTTCCTTGTTTTTAGTTCACGTGATTACGTAGGAGGTGTGATGACGCGATACGTGACTCCGCCTCCTCCATTACAGTGTATGGACAAAAAATATGTTCCAGTTATGACCATTACGCGTATAATTTCGCAATGAAACCTGCCTAACTTTTGTAAGTAAGCTGTAAGGAATGAGCCTGCCAAATTTCAGCCTTCCACCTACACGGGAAGTTGTAGAATTAGTGATGAGTGAGTCAGTCAGTCAGTGAGTGAGTGAGTCAGTCAGTCAGTCAGTGAGGGCTTTGCCTTTTATTATTATAGATGACAGCAACACTCATAACAATAACAACACAATTACATTGACAATCATGTTATGTTATTTTTAAAATTATTCCTTTTCTTTTTCATAACCTCTTTAACACACTACTTCTCCGCTGCGAAGCGCGGGTATTTTTCTAGTATATATATATATATATATGTATATATATATATATATATATATATATATATATATATATATATATATATATAAACACATACAGACACATATATATACATATACATATTTACATATCTACATATATATATACACATATATACATATCTACATACATACACATCTATCTATCTATCTATCTATCTATCTATCTATCTATCTATACATCCCCGTGCTTTGCAGCGGCGAAGTACTGCTTTTAAATTTTTATTAAGAAGAAAACCTTTTTAAATTGAGTGAAAATCTACCAATAACAATTTGTTAAGGATCTGTTTTTTTGTGAAACTGACTTCACACAGCCTCTCCGCTGTTTTATAAACGAACGTCATATAAGGTCTTCCTTTTTCGTTGCTTTGCCAATGGAAGCAGCCTTTTTATTTAATCCTGTTTTTACAATTGTTCTGTTTGTATATCACGTTGTCAGTTCAGCACTCCGGTTGTAATATGACCAAGCCGTGCAAGCACACTCTTGAGAATGCAACGTATAGTTGTACAGGAGATAAGCAATCTTGCCTCAAATCAATGGCAAACTTTTGTAGGTCTATGAACTTAATTTAAACTTTAGGTTTACACGGTGCTTTCTTTTCCGAAGTACTTGCACTCATGAATATGTCTGTATGCGTCAGTGGCTCAAATCCCCGCGGTTCGCACCGGCAAAGTTCTGCTTTTAAATTTTTATTAAGAAGAAAAGAAAACCTTTTAAAATTGAGGGAAAATATACCAATAACAGTTTGTTAAGGATCTGTTTTTTTTGTGAAGGTGCCTTCACTCGAGTGATCACTTCGAGCTTTAAGCCTGAGAAATCACCCCGTAAATGCACACGTTTAATTGCACATCTGTTAATATGTATGCTTACAAAGTATTAAAAGACACTCAACAATTACACAGTATTAAAAGACACTCAACAATTAATGTCATTTACCTTTGTTCCCGCGTTTGACTCGTGCTGTAAATCTCTTCCTTGTTTTCACTTCACGTGATTACGTAGGAGGCGTAATACGTGATGACGCGATACGTGACTCCGCCTCCTCCATTAGAGTATATGGACAAAAAACAGGTTCCAGTTATGACCATTACGCGTAGAATTTCGAAATGAAACCTGCCTAACTTTTGTAAGTAAGCTGTAAGGAATGAGCCTGCCAAATTTCAGCCTTCTACCTACACGGGAAGTTGTAGAATTAGTGATGAGTGAGTGAGTGAGTCAGTCAGTCAGTCAGTGAGTCAGTGAGGGCTTTGCCTTTTATTAGTATAGATATACTGTGACTTTACCTTTTTGTACAGAATATGATTTCATTAAAAGGATCCGTGTGTTTAGTTTATTGTATGTCTGGATTCTATTCTCATTTCTGTACCTGAATGCACCTTTATACCTGTATGTGCTGGTGTTGGATCTTGAACCATTTAGTGATATTGTCAGTTATATTCAGTGAAAGTGTGCCAATGTATTAGTTTTGTTGTGGATGCTGCCTCGTGGCTGCAGAGGTTGATTTCCACCCTGTCACAGCTTGTAGAGTTTTCATGCTATGTCACATCATGAGAACATGAATTTTTGGTTAACTGGTCACTTGTGTTTTCTGTATGTGAGTGTATGAGTGGGTATGTGTATGTGTGTCCTGTGATTAATTGCTGTTTTGCATTTGCTTGGTTCCTGCCTTTAGCTTGATGCTGCCAGGATCAACCTCACCTGCTAAAACCACTTGGTATTAAACAGGTTTAGGAAATGAAGGGATGATTGCATGATCTCAGAGTAAGAAGTCATGTAAAAGACATAATTAAAGTAAGCAGCAACTCCAAAATGCTAAACGTTGTGTTTAGAGTTCACCAAAGGAAAGAGGTACAGAAGCAAAAAGGTGAATGTATTTTATTATAATTTAGTAGCATGTATATTTGGCCAGGCCTAGATGAGTAACTCTGAACTCTTTCCACAGTGAAATGCAACAATGTAGTGAAGCACTTCAAAATCTTGCAGACAGAAAATGATGCATTTTACCTAAATGTTAAACATCAATTCCAAACTCTGGTGGAAATTGTTGAATTTTACAAAAACAACAGCTTAATTGATGGAATAAGACTAACTGAACCTTGCAAAAAGGTAAGAATACTTTAGAATTGAAATAATTATTTTTTGTTAAAATGTTAAGTGCTTAGTACTTTAAACATTGATGTTTCACTTTTTAGCCATGTACATTAAGTGGAATTTTGAGTTGACAAGAACAGATGTGGTGCTATTTTCGGTAGTCTAGACCAGGGATCTCAAACTCCAGGAGGGCTACAGTGGCTGCAGGTTTTCATTCTAACCCTTTTCTTAATTAGTGACCTGTTTTTGCGCTAATTAAACCCTTTTGAATTCATTTTAATTGACTGGTTTTTAAGATTTGTTCCCCTGAATTTCTTGATCGTTCCTCTGAATTATCCCATGGGAATTATCTTATCCCATGGTGGCGCGCATGCTCACGGCTCTCCTTTTCAGTGCTCTTTTTTTGTTGTTTTTGTACTTTTTTCTTGTTTGTTTGTGCACTATTGGTTCTGTGAACATCTGCTACACCCGTCAGAACCTTATAGACATCGGTGTCCAGTGCCAGACATCTGTTTCGAGTGTTTTTCATCACACACACAACAACCCAGACAACATAGCGAGACCAGCGGGCTCTCCATGGATTGTTGTCGGGTCTAGGAGACGGCACAGACGGAGGAGGGAAAGGAAGCAGAAATGGGGCCGCATATCCGGTGTTATGCTAAGGCTAAAGAAACAACCACATAAGCCACCTCTACCAAGCTTGTATCCCACCAATGCCAGATCCCTGGTGCATAAAATGGATGACTTGGAATTACAACTCGCTGGAAATCGCTATGTTCGTGAATGCTGTGTTTTGATTATCACTGAAACCTGGCTTCACCCGGGGATACCCGATTGCTAGCATGTAGCTAGCAGGACGCACTCTGCTCCACTGGGACAGGACAAAGGAATCCGGTAAGAGCAGAGGAGGGGGGCTCTGCATTTACGTGCATGAGAACTGGACAATTATAGACAAACACTGTTCCCCTGACCTCGAGTACATGTCTGTAAGATGCCGGCCTTTTTTTCTACCGAGAGAGCTAACAGTAGTGATTGTCATGGCTGTGTACATTCCACACGACGCCAATGTAAACACGGCGCTCTCTCTCCTGCTGAACACCATTAACAAACAGCAGCGAGCCCACCCTGACAGTGCTCACATAATTGCAGGAGACTTTAACAAGGCCAACCTGAAGACTGTACTCCCGAAATTTTATCAACATGTTAAGTGTTCTACTAGAGGGGAGAACACTTTGGACCATGTTTACTCCAACATCAAGCACAAGTACAGAGCCATACCCCTCCCCGAACTTGGCCAGTCCAACCATCTTTCTCTCCTGCTCTCCCCAGCCTACACCCCCCTTAGACGCAGTGCCAGGCCCACCATAAAAACTATTACAACCTGGCCTGAAAATGCACTCTCCAAAATACAGGACTGCTTCGAACAGACAGACTGGGACATATTTGAACACCAAGAGCTGGAAACATTCACAGGAACGGTACTGGACTATATCAGGTTCTGCATCGGAAATGTGACTGTGGACAAAAACATTCGGGTTTTCCCAAACCAGAAACCCTGGATGACCAGCCAGGTCCGTACACTCCTCAGAGCCCGCAACACTGCCTTCAGGTCAGGTGACAGAGCTCTGTACAGGGCTGCCCGAGGCACTCTGAAAAGTGGACTTAAAAAAGCCAAGACGGACCATAAGAGGAGCATAGATGCCCACCTGTCCAGCCACAATACACAGGAGGTGTGGCAGGGAATACAAAACATCACAAACTACAGAGGCTGTGATGCAACAACAGGAGATCTGAGTGCATCGCTAGCAGAGGAGCTAAACTGCTTCTTTGCTCGCTTTGAATCATCACAGCAGCAGCACTCACCTGCTCCAGCCCTGCTCCCACCCTCACCGGGTTCCTGCACCACTCCACTCACTGTAAAGGGGCACAATGTCAGACGGGTGCTCCTGGTAGTGAACCCGAAGAAGGCTGCCGGCCCAGATGGAGTACCTGGTAGGGTGCTCAGAGCGTGTTCCCACCAGCTCACCCTTATCTTCACCAAAATCTTCAACCTCTCCCTAGCCCAGGCAGTCATTCCAACCTGACTAAAATCAGCCACAGTCATACCAGTGCCAAAGAAGTCTCCCATCACCAGCCTAAATGTTTATTGCCCTGTGGCCCTCACTCTGGTAATCATGAAGTGCTTTGAGAGACTGGTTCTCCAGCACATCAAGGACTATCTCCCCCAAGACTTTGATCCCTACCAATCTGCATATCGCGCAAACAGATCCACAGAAGACGCCATCGCCGTAGCTCTCCACTCTATGCTGAGCCATCTGGAGCAGCAGCACAGCTACATCTGGATGCTCTTTGTGGATTATAGCTCAGCTTTGAATACAATCATTCCTGACATTCTCATCACCAAACTGGTCACTCTTGGCCTCCCCCCTCTCACATGTGTCTGGATAAAAGACTTCCTTACCAACCGGCTCCAGACTGTGAGACTCGGCCCCCACCTCTCCTCCATTCGCACACTAAACACCGGTTCCCCACAAGGCTGTGTGCTGAGCCCCCTCCTGTACTGTTTCTACACCCACGACTGCAGTCCGGCCCACAACAACAACAAATCGTCAAGTTTACTGATGACACCACAGTGGTCCGACTCATCTCAAAGGGAGACGAAGTAGCTTACAGAGAGGAGGTCCTGAAGTTGGCAGTCTGGTGTTCAAAGAACAATCTGTCTCTGAACAGCAGGAAAACCAAGGAGATCATTGTCAACTTCAGGAGGCACAGCACTGACTTAGCCCCCCTTTACATCAACGGCAAGTGTGTGGAGAGGGTCCATACCTTCCGGTTTCTCGGTGTCCTTATCTCCGCTGACATCTCCTGGACAGACAACATCATAGCAGTCATCAAGAAGGCTCAGCAGTGGTTACACTTCCTGAGGGGTCTCAGAAAGCACAACCTGGACTCCAACCTGCTACTGACCTTCTACCGCTCGTCCATCGAGAGCCTGCTGACGTACTGTATCACAGTATGCTATGGCAGCTGCACCATGGCAGACAGGGAGAGGTTTCAGAGAGTAGTAAAGGCAGCACAGAAGATCATCAGCTGCCCTCTCCCCTCCCTGATGGACATTTACACCTCCCGCTGCCTCAGCAGAGCAAAAAACATCATCAAGGCCAGCTCCCACCCTGGCTCTGATCAGTTTGACCTGTTACCCTCAGGGAGGCGCTACAGGTGCATCACAGTAAGGACAAACAGACTCAAGAATATTTTTTTCCCAAAAGCCATAACCATTCTAAACTCACACATGCACTGACTATACAGTCTAACTCCCCAACCCCTGGACTTCCTTCTATCCATCAACTGTGCAATATCCAATATCTAAATGATATTGATAATAACTGTGCAATATCTGTATACTGTACAATATTATTACTCTCAAGGTCCAACATCCACTATTCACTGCACATGGTCATCATTATTGTGCAATATTTAAATAATGTGCAATAACCCAATAGTGCAATAGTGATCTATTCTTTCCATATGTATATAGCGTCGCAGAACTTTTTTTTGCAACTTTTTGCACCATTTGTTTATTTATTTGTTGTGTTCTACATATATGTCTGCACTGGAGAGAGCTGCTTTTAATCTCATTGTACATGTGTATAGTGACAATAAAAGGCATTCTATTCTATTACTTCATTTCTTTCCTTAAACGGAAATGAAATGTGAAGGGAGTGAGCCAACAGAAGACCAACTAAGTCAGGACCTCAAACTCCAACCAGTTTCACTCCAACTAGTTGCTTAATTAGGAGCCGATTCTTGTTGTAAATTAAACGCGGTCTTTAATTCCATGACTTATTGCTGCTCTCATTGTGCAATAGCATACATTTTCAAAATTGTTGATTTTATCTTTTCTAAGAGCATTGTTAAAATGTTTTGGGGACCTGAGCAAATCAACATTCCTGAGACCTCCACCCTTTTATTTTCAGATATTGTATGATGGTCACAATTTGCTGGTCATGTTTTGGTTCATTTTGTATCTCATTATTGTTTGGCTGCTAATTAAGGAAAAAGAAACAATTATTGGGTCAGAGTCTTAAAGAGCAAGTCAATTAAAATTACTTCTTAATTAAGAAAAGGGTTAGAATGAAAACCTGCAGGCACTGTGGCCCTCCAGCACTGGAGTTTGAGATACCTGGTCTAGACTGACTGATGGCACACAGTGGCAATTTGCTACTTTGCAGATGTTAATCAAAGAAAGGTTTTTATATTTTCCAGTAGGAAAAATGCACAAACTGTAGACTGAATAGTCAAATGAAATTAAAGCTCACTGATAAAATTCACTCAGCAGAGGTCAGGCATACAGAGATGAAAAGAAAAGTTTGCCCCTTTTCAGTTCTGTGTTTTTGCATTTCAGGATATAACAATCATGCTGCAGCTCTAGTTAGTGAAAAGCACTGATGGCAGACGTTCTGCACTTTGACGTAATGGCACTCTGCTCTGAGAAATGAGCACATTATATACACACTGTAAAAAGACTTAAAAGCAACAATAAAGGTTTGTGGGGATTTACCCCTACACTTGAAACTGGCTCAAAAAGAATAAAGGTCTTCATAGAATTAAGTTCAATACGGAACTGTAGGAGAGTTAAGATGGTGGATTTATAGGTAAGAAACAGGTAGAGGAGGAATCTTGTGGGTAGTGACATCATCAGGCTGCGATGTCTTGAGAGGTGGATATGATGTCATTAGGAGGTAGGTTCTTCTGATGGTCTGCAGAGGGAAAAAAAGGAGAAAGTATCATGGGACAACACCAACCCCTGGCTCGGCTGAGAAACACTTATATTCAAGCCTGTAAACCATGTCCCATGTGCACGTGTGTGACAACACATATAACCAAATCAGCAATTTCTGTTTTTTACTGCTTCAGGATCACAGAGACCAAAACAAACACAAATAGCTGTCTTCATCCCCTATGTATATATTTTTCTCTAAAAGTCTCTGCTCTCTTTCTGAGATACTTTTAGTTTGTCAAAGGATGAGCTTTTTATTGAATGAGAGCTGTTGCTGCTCAAGCACCCAACCTTACTTAGCCTGTTTAGTGTCTGCAGACACCTGCCTTAACCAGCTAACCTGGGGTGAGCTGTCAGCCGGCTATTGCAACTCTTTCTGGTAAACGTAGTTATGTGCACTGAGTGATTTAGAATGCCATAACATATGTTTGATATTTGTATTCAGAGACCCCTCACAATTTTGATGTTCAATCTTTCAGAGGTCCAAAGGGTTAAATTAATTAATTAAAACCTAAATTTCATTAATTCAGTTTATTTTATTGGTACTGAAGACTGGCTCTGCATACTCATTGCAATTAGCACAACATGGCAGAAAACAGAAATAAAAGGTAAAACTAAAAACTTTGCTGCTGAGTTTTAAAACCATCTTTGAAATTTCAAAGCAAGCATTGTTATTTACTTTTTCTTCTAAATTGTAAGGCATTATTTTTAGAAAAGGCCCAGATCTTTATCTGGCTATTTTTGAGGTTGGAGTAATTGCATTTTCTTGATCTAAACATATCAACTGCAGAAGAACTACATTTCATAAGATGCAGAAAAGGTTAATGACAGTAAATTTTTTAAAATTATATTCACAAAAAAAAGAAAAATGCCTAAAGTGAGAATTGAATCTACTTGAAGGCTGTCATTTGTTTAAACAAGGTATAGCAAATGAAGTGCTATCTATCTATCTATCTATCTATCTATCTATCTATCTATCTATCTATCTATCTATCTATCTATCTATCTATCTATCTATCTATCTATCTATCTATCTATCTATCTATCTACTCCAGCTACTCCAGCTACTCCAGCTACTGTAAGTTCTCTCTTCTGTCCTCTACACCAAGCACCCCAGATATCCCTCAGATACCCAAGCCACTTCTCATACCAGTCACTCAGGTGTTAATTTTCTGCCTAGTCAATGACTATATTGAGAGTACATGTTCTATTGTTTCGATCTGTATTTTCACTCATTTCCCATAATCATATGTATTTTTCTCCACATCCAGAAGATGTACCAGTAATCTGCTGGCACCTTTAAATGTCTCTGGTGTTAATAAATGTGGGAGAGTGTGTGTGTGTGTGTGAATGAGTGAGTCCTGAAATGGACGTGTACCCTGTCCAGGACTGACCTTAAGCCTGATGCTGTCAAAATATGGAATTGAATGGAAGTCATCTTATATTGTTAAAAAGTTTAAAAAGAACAAAGAAAGCTTTAGAAAATCTTTTTGTAATAAATTGTATTGCTTACATTATCACTACATGTGTAGTACTATAGGGTATAGATTTAATTGCCCCATAATTTATGTAATTTAACCAAATTGTTTGTTTTTTGTTGCTACAAAGGGTTCTGTGCCTGCAACCTTGTACTTTATTTCAAGCCCAAAATTCATCAGAAACGTGAATGCTCCTATCAGATAGCCAGAGCTTTCATGTAAGAATCAGATTAAGTAGTACTTGATAGGATGGTTTCTAGCACAAATTGTGACATCCTGAAAGACAGAAACTGGCAAAAAGTGTTCTCTTTGTGGGTGTGTAACCAAAAGGTAGAAGCCAAAACATGACTGAATGCTTGGAGGTCTGGAATTCTGTGGTACTTTGCTTCTTTGTTAGAGTAACAATTTAACTGAATTAAACTAGAGGCCCCATTTAAAGACAGGAGTTACAATATTAAGATAGCAGTTGCGTTTGCAGAGGTTGCTTTATCAGAATTATTTGGCAGTCTTGTGAGGGGCTGCAATCATCAGCCTCTCTGGATTAGCCAGAAAAAGTGTTAGTTCTTTTTGTCACACCCAGCGCCCAGCTTCAATTACTTGTTGGTCAAAGTGACTATTGTTTGCTGGCTTTAAAAGATATGAACCAGGGCAATGAAGAACTGTGAAAGAGAAAGGTGGAAGCAATAGAATCTACCTAGTCAGAGAACATTTTGTTCCTCTAGTCCTGTAAATCCACTGCAGAGGAATGTAGCTGGTTTTAAGCAGGCAATGAAAATAGAACAGAAAGATATTGAATGCTTGATTGCAAGACATTTTGTATGGTGAAATCTTTCGGCAAACATTTCCTAATGAGATTTTTAATCAAATGTTCCTACCTATTGAAAACTTGTGGTAAAACAACCTAACACAGTGAGACACTCCTTTTATACATCATTTTTTTTAGAAAATCAGGATTTCTTAAGCTGAGATACATCTGATTCTCAATTTTTGGACATGGATATGCTAGCAATTTCCGAACTTCCTTCGTTTGTGGCTTAATTATTCTGTTACTCTTTGAATACCCAAGATAGCCTCTGACATGTGAAGTTTGAATCTTTGGGGATTTCAGGTTTAGAATAGCTTCCCTAAAAGAGACACCCCTACAATAACAAGGTCTGTCTTGTTAAACAGAAATCCAAACACAAAGAAAAACTTAAGTGCTGGAACACTCACCCCACAGCAGTATTTAAAGAGCATATAATACTCTACCTATGTAGACTTTTTATAAATTTACCAGTCTAACCATTTCTGCAGTTATGGCAGGTCTACTGAACCAAAACGTTATTGGGATCACTCAGAGTGAGGAAAAGTATTTTATGCTCTTTTTAATTTACTCTTTTGATTATACACTTGTTTTAGACTCTTTTCTTCTCTCTGCAAGCTCATTCTATCTGCAGAACATTTGGTTAGTCTTTCCTTCATGGTTATGCCTTATAATGCTATTGTCCATTTTAATATTGCCTTGGGTAATGTTTTAGCTTGAATGATTGAATTCCCAAAAACTCATTTCCATACTTTTTGTGTTTATGGAATTTTTTTCTCATTATAACGGTGACATCATCATGGCACCATCATTGTGTTCATACACATATGCAGTATTTTTTTAACAACATTCCACTGCCAGCACCCCATTCTCAATTTAGAATGGTGGCTTTATAACCCTGATACCCTTTTTTTGTTTTTTTACCTTCCTGTCTGCCCTTGACTAAGATTTTTTTCATCAGCTCCATGAGAAGGAGGAGAATGATTTAAGATTGCAGTTGCAAGCACTATGCCTCGTTTATCTACAACAAAACAGACTAGCACAGTCAAGTCTACAATGGGTCTGTGACAACACTGTCCAGCAAAATTATACGTAGAAATGACTCAGAGGCCCATGGGGAGATTGGCTACATCCTGCACATCATCCAACAGATCCTGGACTGAACTGAAGCCTTTACATTTGTGAAAATTCATTATTGTTTAGTCATTATTATTAGTATTATGGACTTCCTAGTTTTTCTCTGACATAATTTTACTTTATTAACAAGATGAATATAATTGTTTATTATTTAGCCCAGTAATTTCATCGCATTTTTCTGCTTCCACTACCATGTTGCAATGGCGAGTTGCTAGATAGAAGATACAGGAAGTCAAGCTGGGTGACATCTTCTTTGGCTCGATATGTAATTAAAGTTTATGTAATCTAATCTAATCTAATAAACTGGATCCACACTGAAGATCCAAGATTCTGGATTTCCTGTAAAAGCAATACATGCTGCTAACATTGATTATTTTTTAATTAGAACTAACAAACTTTCACATGTTTCTCTGACTACAATTTTAGGTTTATGAATAATCATTAGGTAGAGAGACATCATCCTTGTACCAAATTGCTTATAGGACTACTTGTTTCTACAGAGGGGTATCTGGTGTTTAAAAGACTTCAGATGGAGCCCCTTTTGTATATAATTCCACTGTTTCACGCAGAGCTGTGGAGATGGTAGATAAATCCTTTGACTCCGACTCCAACTCTAACTCCTTAGTTTCCAGTACTTCTGACTCCCGCTCCCCGACTCCTCAGTATTTAATATGCTAATGTATTTTCCATGTTGATTGAAGGAAGGCAACATACACGTCATTTAACCACAGAACTACTGGCTAGGAAGCTGACTTTCTACCGTATTTGCCTGTTTAAACAAAAGACAAGAAACCCAGAACACACATCGGGCCATAGCACACACCTCCACCTACATCATTACACTTGTTTACACTCATATTAACTTGTTAAACAAATTATATCTGAAATAAAATGAAAACACTTTTTGTAATGTACGATAATCCAGATTACAATATGTGAATGTCAGGTAGTATAATAGCTCAGGTGAACTTCACACTAGTAGTAACACAACTATGCACTGGGCTATATTCTTACATCAGAGAAGTACTTAATTATGACTATTGTTTTTGAAATGGGACATTTGAACTTGCTGTATTTTTTTCATTACAATTTAAATTTATTAGGAGTTGGAGTCGGTACATTTTTTCCGACTCCGACCCCGATTCCAGGTACCCAAAATTGTCTCTGACTCCGACTCCACAGCCCTGGTCTCACACATTAAAGTTTTTAAAACTCAAAGGTCAGGCTGGGATGTCCATCTATCCATTAGGGCTACCTAGCTCAGATGCGTCCTCCTCCGCTCTCTTGGCTGGGATGCCTTTATGTTCCCGTGGGGCTTCCCATCCGGATAAGTGATCTTCCTTGTTTAAAGATGGGGCCCATCACTGACTGTGTGGACTTAACCCTATTGGATTAGTAATTTTCTGTCCCCTTTGTCTGTTTTGTGGGAGCATGTCCTACTTGACACCCAGTCACGTGGTCCAGGGTCCCTTTGGATGGTGTCCTTTTTTCTCTTCCCCTCCTGACCTTAACAGTTTAAGTAATAGCCTCTGAGACTCATGGATCAGGTAGGGTAAACTTTTCAACAACACTTGATATATCTGTTGGAGTGAGTGTTACTAAATTCTCCTAACATGGATCAGGGATTATTTCACACTGCACTCCTTTATTGTGTACTATACAGTGTTCACTCACCTGTATAGCCGAATCATTTCTACTTATAGTTTTTATGCCCATCTGTGGAAAATACTGGTGTACAGCTTTTACTGGATTTCTTATGAATTTCTCGACCTCACTTATTGCAGTCTCTATATTGCCCAGGACCGATCGTAGCGCTAATAATGGCTCAAATAATTTCTCCAGCCTAGATCAGTCCATTTATTTGGGGCTTCCCACCGGGTAAGGAACCATTTGTTCTGGCAAAGGATGTCCATCCACCTACATTATTAGGGTTGCCTGGTCCAGGTGCGACCTCCTTACATCTCTTGGCCGGGATGCCTTTATGTTCCCATGGAGCCTCCAATGTGCTACCTACAGCATCTTTGCAATCATCAGATTGCAATCAGAGGTATGGAGATATATATATATATATACAGTAGTCCCTCCTCCATCGTGGGGGTTGCGTTCCAGAGCCACCCGCGAAATAAGAAAATCCGCGAAGTAGAAACCATATGTTTATATGGTTTTTTTTATATTGTCATGCTTCGGTCAAAGATTTGCGCAGAAACACAGGAGGTTGTAGAGAGACAAGAACGTTATTCAAACACTGCAAACAAACATTTGTCTCTTTTTCAAAAGTTTAAACTGTGCTCCATGACAAGACAGAGATGACAGTTCCGTCTCACAATTAAAAGAATGCAAACATATCTTCCTCTTCAAAGGAGTGCGGGTCAGGAGCAGAGCATGTCAGAGAGATAGAGAAAAGCAAACAAATCAATAGGGCTGTTTGGCTTTTAAGTATGCAAAGCACCACGGCACAAAGCTGTTGAAGGCGGCAGCTCACACCCCCTCCGTCAGGAGCAGAGAAAGAGAGATAGAGAGAGACAGAATTTGTTTTTCAATCAAAAATCAATACGTGCCCTTCGAGCTTTTAAGTATGCGAAGCACCGTGCAGCATGTCGCTTCAGGAAGCAGCTGCACAGAAGGTAGCAACGTGAAGATAATCTTTCAGCATTTTTAGACGAGCGTCCGTATCGTCTAGGTGTGCAAACAGCCCCCCTGCTCAATCCCCCTACGTCAGGATCAGAGAAAGTCGGCGCAAGAGAGAGAGAGAGAAAAGTAAGTTGGGTAGCTTCTCAGCCATCTGCCAATAGCGTCCCTTGTATGAAATCAACTGGGCAAACCAACTGAGGAAGCATGTACCAGAAATTAAATGACCCATTGTCCGCAGAAATCCGCGAACCAGCAAAAAATCCGCGATATATATTTAAATATGCTTACATATAAAATCCGCGATGGAGTGAAGCCGCGAAAGGCGAAGCGCGATATAGCGAGGGATTACTGTATGTATATATATATATATATATATATATATATATAATATACAGCACTGTGCAAAAGTTGTAGGCAGGTGTGAAAAAATGCTGTAAACAAAGAATGCTTTCAGAAATATAAATAATGATTGTTTATTGTTATCAATTTACAAAATGCAAAGTGAGCGAACAAAAGAAAAATCTAAATCAAATCAATATTTGGTGTTACTACCTTTTGCCTTCAAACCAGCATCGATTCTTATAGGTACACTTGCACAAAGTCAGGGATTTTGTAGGATTATAGTCCGGTGTATGATCAACCAATTATACCAAACAGGTGCTAATGATCATCAATGTCACACGTAGGTTGAAACACAGTCATTAACTGAAACAGAAACAGCTATGTAGGAGGCTTAAAACTGGGTGAGGAACAGCCAAACTCTGCTACCAAGGTGAGGTTGTGGAAGACAGTTTCATGTCATGGCAAGATTGAGCACAGCAACAAGACACAAAGTAGTTATACTGCATCAGCAAGGTCTCTCCCAGACAAAGATTTCAAGGCAGACTGGGGTTTCAAGATGTGCTGTTCAAGCTCTTTTGAAGAAGCACAAAGAAACAGGCAATGTTGAGGATCGTAGACGCAGATGAAAGACACATCAAGCTTATTACCCATCGAAATCAGAAGATGTCCAGCAGTGGCATCAGCTCAGAACTGGCAGAAACCAGTGGGACCCAGGTACACCCATCTACTGTCCGGAGAAGGCTGGCCAGAAGTGGTCTTCATGGAAGAGTTGCAGCCAAAAAGCCATACCTGCGACTCAAGTATGCACAAAAAACATAGGAACTGGTGTGCAGAAAAATGGCAGCAGGTGCTCTGGACTGATGAGTCAAAATTTGAAATATTTGGCTGTAGCAGAAGACAGTTTATTCATCGAAGGGCTGGAGAGCGGTACAATAATGAGTGTCTGCAGACAACAGTGAAGCATGGTGGAGGTTCCTTGAATGTTTGGGACTGCGTTTCTGCAAATGGAGTTGGAGATTTGATCAGGATTAATGGTGTTCTCAATGCTGAGAAATACAGGCAGATACTTATCCATCATGCAATACCATCAGGGAGGCGTATGATTGGCCCCAAATTTATTCTGCAGCAGGACAATGACCCCAAACATACAGTCAAAGTCATTAAGAACTATCTTCAGTGTAAAGAAGAACAAGAAGTCCTGGAAGTGATGGTATGGTCCCCACAGAGTCCTGATCTCAACATCATCGAGTGTGTCTGGGATTACATGAAGAGACAGAAGGATGCGAGGAAGCCTACATCCACAGAAGATCTGTGGTTAGTTCTCCAAGATGTTTGGAACAACCTACCAGCCGAGTTCCTTCAAAAACTGTGTGCAAGTGTACCTAGAAGAATTGATACTGTTTTGAAGGCAAAGGGTGGTCACACCAAATATTGATTTGATTTAGATTTCTCTTTTGTTCATTCACTGCATTTTGTTGATTTGATGAAAATAAATGATTAACACTTCCATTTTTGAAAGCATTCTTTGTTTATAGCGTTTTTTCACACCTGCCTAAAACTTTTGCACAGTACTATATATATATACATATATATATATATATATATATATATATATATATATATATATTCACGGCATTCGAAGTCTGTGTCACAATCTGTTAGTGTGGGTGGTTACCTACCAGGTAACGCTTTGTGGTTGGCCAGCAATCTGCTAACATCCGCCACGGTGCCCTCAGTTTGTGAAGAGCAGATCATAGAATGGTTGCAATAGTTTACTGTCAAATAAATGCAAAGAGTACACGACACGTGTTTCGCCCTCATTCTGGGCTCATCAGGTGTACACACTCCACTGCACTCCCTCTCGGGAATCGAACCTCGGACGTCAGCGTCAGAGGCGATGCCCCTAACGTTGCACCACGGCGTGTGGTTCGTTTATTTGACAGCATGTAGATCGGGGTAATTACATTCACGGCATTCGAAGTCTGTGTCACAATCTGTTAGTGTGGGTGGTTACCTACCAGGTAACGCTTTGTGGTTGGCCAGCAATCTGCTAACATCCGCCACGGTGCCCTCAGTTTGTGAAGAGCAGATCATAGAATGGTGACACAGACTTCGAATGCCGTGAATGTAATTACCCCGATCTACATGCTGTCAAATAAACGAACCACACGCCGTGGCGCAACGTTAGGGGCATCGCCTCTGACACTGACGTCCGAGGTTCGATTCCCGAGAGGGAGTGCAGTGGAGTGTGTACACCTGATGAGCCCAGAATGAGGGCGAAACACGTGTCGTGTACTCTTTGCATTTATTTGACAGTAAACTATTGCAACCATATATATATAAGGGCCATGGGCAGGAATTCAAAATGGCAGTCCAAACTTTAAAGTTCAGTGGCAGTCACATCTGACAACACAAAGGTCACTAACTGAGTCCAACAAGGCAGGGATCTCGTGGCCCGCCAACGTCACTGAGATCATTAAGCCATCTTTTTTTAGTGAAGAAAAAGGAACTTGGGAGCAACACACCTCAGCTAAGCCCACTTCCATGGACTGAGTAGAGGATAGGTGACATTCTCTGGCGAGGTGGCCGACCTGATCACATCGGAAATATCTGCGCTCGGCACCACTGCTTAAATACACACGGCAGCATCTACGACCAGGAGCCTCTCCAGATGTGGTCACATCAGTGTCAACGGGAGCCCGGGATGGCCTTTCCAAGGAAACTGGATGTTCAGGGCCCTGAGCCCACTGTTCATTGTGACAATCTCTCCGGGGACAATCTTGGGCAGGTTGAGAGTGTTCCCCTGGTGGAGCAAATGCACCACCCAGTCTCCAAGCAGCCTGGGAGACTTCCAATCATTTGGCCAAGGTGGAGAACGAGTCAACATCATGACGAAGAAATTTGTCCCGGAGCACTTCAGGAATCCCCGCCAGTACCACATCAATGGCTACTTTTTCCACAATCCGCTCGATTGGGTCCCCCTCAAACCAGCTGTGAACTAGATGAATTAAATCATGAAACTGAGCATGAACAGGGTGATCCAGGTCCAGTTTCTGTTGTCGAAGTGCAGAGCCCTTAGCCAGGAAGCTTGTAGTTGTATGTAGAATATGTTGTTGCTTCAAGAAATCATAATCACTTTATCAATAGGGACATTTCGCAACGCAAGCAGGGCATCCCTGGACAAATATGGGATGACAATGGCTGCTCAGGTTGATCTATCCCAGCGCATCAAAGTCGCAGAGTGTTCAAAAGCTAGCAGAAACATCTCGGGGTCGTCCATAGGACCCATCTTCGCCAGCAGATCCTTAGGAGCAACAGCGGAAATAGGAGGCAGATCCTCTGAGTCTGGAGGAAGCGGAACATTTTGAGCTCAGCGAAACACATTGTCCTGAGGATTCATATGTGCAACCAATTTTGGTACCACTTGTCACGCTTGGGACACAAAGTTTCACAGATACATTCAGGAAATTCCAATAGACAGAAAAACTTTATTCAAATGCTTCGAAAACAAACAGTCTCTTTCAGGAGTGATCCGGACTCCATTTCAACCCAGAGGGCACAGCTCCATCTCTCAATTAAAAGAACAGAAAATCTTCTTCTTCAAAGGGGTGCACCTCGGGAGCGGGAGCCCCAACAGGAGCAGAGGATGTCTGGGGGAAGATGGACAAGGCAATGAGACAAAAGGATTGCTGCAGTACAGGCTTTTAAATGTTTGAAGCATGGAACGAGATGCAGATCATGTGGCACGGCAGCAAAGAGGAGATAAAAAAACTATTTGTTTCCCATTGAAGCACAGTTTAAGTGTGTATATATATATATATATATATATATATATATATATATACATACATACAGGGTAGGATTCAAAAGTAATGAGCCTCATTTTGTTCTGACGCGAACGTACCTCGCTGCGTGCCCCACTTGCCAGCGACGGCGACGGTGGGTGTTGGCTTCACAACGCAACGGAGCTCCTACCGCTCCGAGTTTTCCGAGCGGTAGGATCGGCCTTGACGGGAACCCCTGTGCGGTAGTGCGTTACACGGCGGAATGGAAAGTCTCTTCGGAGTGAAGGGGATCATCCACTACGAGTTTGTCCCGCAAGGACAGACCGTGAATGCTGCTTACTACTTGGAAGTTCTGAAAAGGCTGAAAAGAAGCATCGCGCGCAAGCGAAGGGACATCAAGGACAGCTGGAAGCTTCACCACGATAACGCGCCCAGCCACACTGCCTTCATCGTGAGCGCCTACCTGGCCCGGGTGAACGTTCCGGTGGTCCCCCAGCCTCCCTACAGTCCGGACGTGTCGCCTTCTGACTTCTTCTTGTTTCCGCGCTTAAAATCAGTGCTGAAAGGAAAACGCTTCGACTCGATCGAGGACATCCAAGCAAATGTCAAGGCAGCCCTTGCAGCCATCCCGGAACAGGCCTATGTGGACGCCTTCGAGTCATGGAAAAGCCGCCTACAAAAGTGTATTGATGCAGGAGGTGCCTATTTTGAAGACTATTAATTAGTTGTACCGATTTGCTCAATAAATTTGTCTTTTTGAACAAAGGCTCATTACTTTTGAATCCTACCCTGTATAAACTGCTCAAAAAAATTAAAGGAACACTTTTTTAATCAGAGTATAACATCAAGTCAATGAAACTTCTGGGCTATTGATCTGGTCAGTTAAGTAGCAGAGGGGGTTGTTAATCAGTTTCAGCTGCTTTGGTGTTAATGAAATTAACAACAGGTGCACTGGAGGGGCAACAATGAGACGACCCCCAAAAACAGGAATGGCTTAACAGGTGGAGACCACTGACATTTTTCCCTCCTCATCTTTTTTGACTATTTTTTCACTAGTTTTGCATTTGGCTACGGTCAGTGTCTCTACTGGTAGCATGAGGCGATACCTGGACCCTACAGAGGTTACACAGGTAGTCCAACTTCTCCAGGATGGCACATCAATACATGCTATTTCCAGAAGGTTTGCTCTGTCTCCCAGCACAGTCTCAAGGGCATGGAGGAGATTCCAGGAGACAGACAGTTACTCTAGGAAAGCTGGACAGGGCCGTAGAAGGTCCTTAACCCATCAGCAGGACTGGTATCTGCTTCTTTGGGCAAAGAGGAATAGGATGAGCACTTCCAGAGCCCTACAAAATTACCTCCAGCAGGCCACTGGTGTGAATGTCTCTGACCAAACAATCAGAAACAGACTTCATGAGGGTGGCCTGAGGGCCTGACGTCCTCTATTGGGCCCTGTGCTCACTGCCCGGCACCGTGGAGCTCTATTGGCATTTGCCATAGAATACCAGAATTGGTAGGTCCACCACTGGCATCCTGGCACAGGTGAAAGACGTGAAAGGGTGTGGAAAAGCCACGGAGAACATTATGTGGCCTGTAACAACGTTCAGCAAGACTGGTTTGGTGGTCTGTGATGGTCTGGGGAGGTATATATTCATGGAGGGACACACAGACCTCTACAGGCTAGACAATGGCATACTGTATATATATATTTACATTGTGGCCTGCAGGGGGGCACACCAGCCCCCCAAACCTGACACAAGCAGAAACAGACACAAGTTTTGCACAGCATACAGTACAGCTTTTACTCATGTGAAACACTTTCCAAACAGTGTTTCCCACAGCCCAGCATAGTACACAGTTCAGAGCACAAAGGAATACTTTCGCTTTCCCCATCTCTGTCTCTTCTTCTCTCTTTCTCTCTGTCCTTCTCCACTCCTCTTCCAGCAAGCTTCGTCTTCTCCCTCCCAACTCTTATTCCTGGAGTAGTGGCTGCGGGCTTCTTTTGTCCTACACTCGGTAGTACTTCCAGTGGCCCATTAACATGGTCTGCAATCACTTTTGGGTGAAGCAGAAGCCCAACAAAGTAGGGCTCCACAGTCCCTGCAGCACTCCCAGGCGGCACCAACGGAACCCACCAGGGCTGTGAAGAACTCCAACTCCCATGAACCCTGTGGGAATCTGAGGCACTGCTGCAACCCAGGGGAGCTGCCATTTAGCACTGCGGGGGAGATAATGCCCTGTGTATGTTCTCCTCCCTGGTCTTTTCATTAAGAAGGTGTCCCGGCCAGGCAAGTGCGCTGGCCAACTGTCACAACATATACATACATTCACATGAACACACACATACTGTACATGCACATTCCAAGTTGCTAAGTTGAAATTTTGATTATATGGAGTCAAATTTTACATGTATGTCTGAATTTTTAATGTAAAGTCAGAAAAATATGAATATGTAAAGTCAAATCTGCTGTATTTGGATACATATTTGAATATATACAGTCAAAACTCTCAAGCACTATTCTTTATAAATTTAAACTCATATACTGTATATTATATTTGACTTTGTATATTCTAAATTTACTCCTTATATTCCAAAACAAATGATATTCAAAATACTGGCCTGTTTCTCATCCTATAATACACACATATACAGCAGATGTGTATATTACCATATATACATGATATTAAACATTGTAAAAATAGATTTAATCCATTCTGTGTATTTTCAATATTTCTCTCCCATTTTTAAAGCTTTAGCAGTTCTTCTTCTTCTTTTTCAATAATATTAGTTATTCTGTACAAATTGCATTTTATTTGACTGAAATTAAAGTTGAAAACATATCCTTGTAGGCAAAGATACATTTTATATATATATCTCCTATACCAACTAACAACTAATTGTAAATAGGATCTAGTGTAGTTCACTATTAGAAAGTATTGTGTTTTTGTTGAAAAAGTTCTTTTCTTGAACTTCATCTTTACTTGGATCACTACTGTCTTAACTGGGAGCCCCTTGCCTAGTTACATGAAGGAGGTTGAGGCAGTTATGCTGCTTATCACTATGACTCAGGGTTTATTCTTATATCTTCTTATATCCTACCTGTAATCTGTTTTCTTTTGTTTTAGTATGGTACCACATGTAGAGTGACAGATGCAACATTTATGAGGTGATTTATATGACTTGGATTCAACTGATTTTAGCATATAGTTTAATATCAGTATCTGTCATAAAGATCAGGTTTTTTTTTATCATTCCCTTTCTTATTCACTATTTGTGATTGTTAACATTTTATAAACCTGAGTAGTATACAGTGCATTCGGAAAGTATTCACAGCGCATCACTTTTTCCACATTTTGTTATGTTACAGCCTTATTCCAAAATGGATTAAATTCATTTTTTTCCTCAGAATTCTACACACAACACCCCATAATGACAACGTGAAACAAGTTTACTTGAGATTTTTGCAAATTTATTAAAAATAAAAAAATTGAGAAAGCACATGTACATAAGTATTCACAGCCTTTGCCATGAAGCTCAAAATTGAGCTCAGGTGCATCCTGTTTCCCCTGATTATCCTTGAGATGTTTCTGCAGCTTCATTGGAGTCCACCTGTGGTAAATTCAGTTGACTGGACATGATTTGGAAAGGCACACACCTGTCTATATAAGGTCCCACAGTTGACAGTTCATGTCAGAGCACAAACTAAGCATGAAGTCAAAGGAATTGTCTGTAGACCTCCGAGACAGGATTGTCTCGAGGCACAAATCTGGGGAAGGTTACAGAAAAATTTCTGCTGCTTTGAAGGTCCCAATGAGCACAGTGGCCTCCATCATCCATAAGTGGAAGAAGTTTGAAACCACCAGAACTCTTCCTAGAGCTGGCCGGCCATCTAAACTGAGCGATCGGGGGAGAAGGGCCTTAGTCAGGGAGGTGACCAAGAACCCGATGGTCACTCTGTCAAAGCTCCAGAGGTCCTCTGTGGAGAGATGAGAACCTTCCAGAAGGACAACCATCTCTGCAGCAATCCACCAATCAGGCCTGTATGGTAGAGTGGCCAGACGGAAGCCACTCCTTAGTAAAAGGCACATGGCAGCCCACCTGGAGTTTGCCAAAAGGCACCTGAAGGACTCTCAGACCATGAGAAAGAAAATTCTCTGGTCTGATGAGAGAAAGATTGAACTCTTTGGTGTGAATGCCAGGCGTCACGTTTGGAGGAAACCAGGCACCGCACATCACCAGGCCAATACCATCCCTACAGTGAAGCATGGTGGTGGCAGCATCATGCAGTGGGGATGTTTTTCAGCGGCAGGAACTGGGAGACTAGTCAGGATAAAGGGAAAGATGACTGCAGCAATGTACAGAGACATCCTGGATTAAAACCTGCCCCAGAGCGCTCTTGACCTCAGACTGGGGCGACGGTCCATCTTTCAGCAGGACAACGAATCTAAGCACACAGCCAAGATACAGTTTAGGTCTGAGTTGCAAGAAGATTATATAGTACTTAATATGTTTTGTTAAAATAATCTTTAGTCTTGCAATTTTAAGAAATTACTGTAATTTGGAAATGGAATATCCAATATGAAACAGATTGCCCAGATGAGTGTACCACGGAAGTAACTTCTTCTGGAGTGTATCTGCCGTTCCTTTTGTTATACATTTAAATATAACACTATGCATCATTTAATGTGTTTTACTTAATGCAAGCAGTGCTGCTCTGTATATGGTTGCACGCAAGCAGCATAATTCAGTTCAAAGTGTCCAAAGCACCAAACCTCAACTCAGCTGCTCAGGCTTGTGCACTTGGCCCTAATATTTTGTCACAGGGACAACAGTGGATTATGTCAAGTATAAAAAAAAAAAAAGAGCTCTTATTCAGGAGTGGCCAGTAGCTGCAGGTTTTCAGTTCAAGCAGTTCTTGTGGTTAATGAGCTCATACATACAGTATTCTTCCTTGTTATTATAGTTATTTTGCCGTATCTGCAGTTTCTGTCGGAGTCTATACAGTACAGTATTACAGTTCATGGACTGACTGAAGCAGATTATGATAACAGAACCAAACATCCAGAGCCCACTTTTTCAGGCCAGGAGCTTGACTCAGCAGAATCAGGGGCAAGCAAACCAGTCCTTAATGGGACTTTACTTAATAGCAAGGTTCACTCTTACACATGGGGCCAGTTTAGAATTGATTAATTTGGAATTACCACGTACTCATGCACATACATTTTTGGGATGTGGGAGGAGGACCGGAGGTCTCTAAGAAAAACCCCATGCAGACAATATAGAGAAGGTGTAAACGCCATAGAAAGTGAGATCTCAACATAAGATTTTGCACACATAAGGTCATAGTGCTAATATCAACACATCCTTGCCACCCAAAAGCAGATTAGAACTCATCTACTCTTGGACTTTTAGGTAAATATTTTATACTGGAGCTAATGATACCAAGTAAGCTTGTAGCACTTTTACTAATGGCAGAGTTTCAGTTAGCTAAAAGACACTGGGTACAGTGAAAGACTAGTCCAACAATGTAGCAAACACATGTACATTGAATTTTGTTTTGCTAGCTTATTTTTGGACAATGAACACTGGACAAACATGCATGCCACATCAAACATATCCCCGCAGAGAATCAAACTGTTGAACCAGTTTTCCTAAATTCAGTGTTGAATGATCCAGTATAAATGGATTATCAGGATGCCAGGAGTGAGTTAAAAGTTAAATCCATCAACAGTTAATTTACTGGCCACACTGTAGTTATAAGAAACAAAAACACATTTAGCCTGTCCTCCTTTGAGGCAAATCTGCCATTTGGTGTTGTCTTTTACCATGAGAAAAAGCCAATGTGCTGAGCTGGGGTCATTCACAATCAAGCAACTATCAGTTATGGTAAAAGCGCCCCTTACATATCACATTCTGATCAAAGCTACATTTGTTTCAGGAAACCTCTAAGACTCGTATCCAACTTTTTTCACTCTCCTTCCACTCTCCTCTCCTTCACTCTGTTGTTCCAAATCGTTAATGATTTTGGTACCGTTTATAAAGACAATACAATCTGGAATTCTGAAATCTTGCTTTTAATTGCTATAAAAATCACAAATCAGAGAAGTGTAAAAATAATGAATGGCCTTCATATACCACTTAAATGGAGAATCCACCTTAAAACAGCCTGATCCTTTTCCTGTTTCTTTTTTGAGTTAGTCTGAACCAGTACTATGGGACTTGTCTACGCACACAGTAGATTCATGGAGAAGACCAAAAGAAGAGTTTACAGTTGTCAAGAAACTGGGGACTGGAAATTTTGGAGATGTCTATTTAAGTTATTATAATAATAAGATTAAAGTGGCAATTAAAATTCTGAAGAAAGGTGAGTACATTTAGCTTTCATTTATAAAGTAAGCATTCGTCACTTACTGGACTTGTTAGCATCAAAAGTGCTTTTGAAAGTTGAGTTGCATATGTTCTTTCTAGATTGTGTATTTTTGTGTTGCATGATTTTTATTCTACAGTTTATTTTACATAACATTATATGCCCATTTCAAGACCACAAGGGGTCAGAGTCTACCACAATTGAGGAAAAACACTTGACTTTGTAAAATTAGTGCGGAAGACTCAGAGGCCAAGGTATTAAGTTTCAGTTAGGCAACTGAAGTTTTGTTTTTTAGCAGAAATACTTATTTAAGTATTTTATAAATCTATATCAGCCTTCTGTTTTTTGCATATCTTTACTTGGTTCTTAAATAAGGAATCAAATCATTAAACTTTTTTGATGTGTTCCTGCCATCAATTTCAAAATAAGCTAATATTTTTGAAGAAATGGTAAAATGTCTCAGTTTCAGCATTTGATGTTTTCTATGTTCTGCTGTGAATAAAATATGGCTTTATGAGATTTGCAAATCATTGCATTCTGTTTTTATTTAAATTTTACACAGCATCCCAACTTTTTTAGGATTGGGGTTATATAGTTATATATATATATATATATATATATATATATATATATATATATATAACATATATATATGATATATAGATCTATGATATGTAATATATATCATAGATCTATTATATATAGATCTATGTGTGTGTTCAGACCGTGTGTGTAAATGTGTTTATTTTATTTTTTTTATTTACCTATCTATGTATTTATTTATTTATTTATTTATTTATTTATTTAAGGAGCTTCTGTAAAAAGTCCCCCCTGGGGACAAATATCTATCTATCTATCTATCTATCTATCTATCTATCTATCTATCTGCTCCAGCTACTGTAACTTCACTCTTTTGTCCTATAAATTAAAATTAAAATATTTGCATTTATATTCTTGTTTATCATGGAACTGGAGAGTGGTAACATGTTGCATGTTTGAAAAGGTGATTTTGATCTGTTATTTTGTTTTTCTTAGCCTCTGAAAGTTGTTTCTGTTGAGAGTATCAATTGCCCCAATAGTCATTTAAAAACAGTAGAAAGATTTATGACTTACTGTATAATGAAATTTAAGAGAAAGGTATAAAGACTAATCAGAAGAAACAGGAAAAAAAAGGTCTTACAGATATATTTATAAAATACACATATTCAGTTAAATTACTTTTTATGTGATATTAATAACTCTTGAACACAGGTTAATCCAGCATGAAAGTGATAATCAGTGATTTCAGTCTTTCCATCACAACAGTGAAACAAATTACTCCTGAATATCAATGATGGATTACATTTTGTGCTTGTTCCTCTTTACCACACAATTTCCTTAACACCAGTAACCACAGGATCCTTATCAAGGCTATTGTGGACTACCTGTAAAATACCCAGGATGTTTTCCTCCTTCTTTAGGGAAATGCAAAATATTTGTCAGGTTTCTTATATATTCTCCGTTGTGTTTTCATATATGTTAGGGATCTTTGCTTTATATCTTTCCTACTAGATAACATTAGCCATGGATAAGTTATCTGCCTTTCTTAGGTTAGGACATGTGTTTGGATGTATTCTGTGCCTGTACCGCCAGATGTGCAAGATGTGGCAGTGGACAAGCTTTGCATCTTGTGTCAACTCAGAGTGAACTATGGCCTGACTAATGGGAAAGCAATAGCTGCATAGTAGCTGATTCTGCCTACTAATTATAATTTAAATGCTGTTTAATCCATTGTTAAAATGATTACCATAAACAGCTTGTTGTGTTTGTACTAAATGATATACTAAGAGACAAAGGAACCTTTCAAACTATTCACTGGTCACATGGCACAGTCAATAACCTGATTACAGTAGTCACTTGGACTAGTGGCTATCAACTAAAGCTCAGTTAAAACAGACTTATTTTTGATTTGTTTTTCAGAGGATTATGCAAAAAATAAGATCTGCATTCACATTTCACAGTAGTAGTTAGGGTTCCGTAAAACTGGCAAGATCATTTGCAATCTTTGCAAAGGCTCCATATTTTAGACATTAGTGCACCATACACTGATTACAAATGCTAAAGTTTGTAAACCCCCACAAATGTAAAAATGCTAAAGTTTGTAATCCCCCAGAAATGTGCTTGCTTTTTTTTATCAAGGTATCATTAAAATAAATTAAAAACATAGCCAATGCATTACTAATGCTGCCAGTGTCATCTGCAACAGGGAAAAGACAACTCTGGAATGCAGGCTCTAGCATTTCAAAGAAAAAGCCATATCTGCAACTAGCAAATAAAAAGAAAAGGTTAAAAAGTTTGGAATCCACTGTCCAATGTCTGAATTCATTTGCCCATTTTATCATTTTCTTTTCATTGTTCCAAATAACAGTTATTTGATGTGTACTATTTAAGGAAGCAGCTAACTAAAGACCGTTAAGGCTCTTGTTTCTCAAACTACAGACTCTGGTTTCCTTATCCTCTTGCGCAACTGTGCATCTGGCCCTTCCACTTCTCTTTCTACCTTGGTTAGGTCCAGTTTTCTTTCTTCTTCCAAGACAATTGTGAACACCTTTGTTTAAAATCTTCATTTAGTACATTGATAAAAAAAGTATCAGTCAGTCAGTCATTATTCAACCCGCTATATCCTAACACATGGTCACGGGGGTTTGCTGGAACCAATCCCAGCCAGCACAAATCCCGGACAGGACACCAACCCACCGCAGGGCAAAAGTATCAGTTTCTATTAAAAATATGAATGTTTCTGGGTGATTCCAAACTTTTGAACACTAGTGTATATCTACTTTTTTCTGTTACATTTCTTTTTTTAGTTGATCTGAGCTTCCCTTTAATGGAGTGGCATCCCATCAAAATTTGTTGTATTACAATTTTAAACAAACATGCTGTACACAAGAACATAAGAAATTTAACAAACTAGAGGAGACCATTCAGTCCATCAGGCTTATTTGTTTAGCTGACAGCTAAGATTTCCCAATATCTCATGTATACACTTATTAAAGGATGTCAAGGTTTCTGCTTCAACTACATAGCTTGGTAGCTTGTTCTACACTCCCACAACTCTTTGCATGAAGAAGTGATTTTTTCAATCACATCACTGATTTTATTTTTCACCAAACTAAAAACTCTGCCACAATCAGTTTGCCCAATTAGCTGCTGTACGTAACCATCTAAAAAGAAAATGTCTCTAGTGATGATCCAGTGATCATCAAAGGTGACTGTGTGCAGATGGTGCAGACCTATAAATATCTGGGACTGCAGCTGGATGATAAATTAGGCTGGACTGCCAATACTGATGCGCTGTGCAAGAAAGGACAGAGCCGGTTATACTTCCTTAGAAGGCTGGCGTCCTTCAACATCTGCAATAAGATGCTGCAGATGTTCTATCAGACAGTTGTGGCGAGCGCCCTCTTCTACGCAGTGGTGTGCTGGGGAGGCAGCATTAAGAGGAAAGATGCCTCACGTCTGGACAAACTGGTGAGGAAGGCAAGCTCTATTGTTGGCATGGAGCTGGACAGTTTAACATCTGTGGCAGAGCGAAGGGCGCTCAGCAGGCTCCTATCAATTATGGAGAATCCACTGCATCCACTTAATAGTATCATCTCCAGACAGAAGAGCAGCTTCAGCGACAGACTGCTGTCACTGTCCTGCTCCACTGACAGATTGAGGAGATCGTTCCTCCCCCAAACTATGCGACTCTTTAATTCCATCCGGGGGGGTAAACGTTAACATTTAACATTATACATAGTTATTGTCTGTTTTTCATCTGCATTATTATCATTCTTTAATTTAATATTATTTATTGTATCAGTATGCTGCTGCTGAAGAATGTGAATTTCCCATTGGGATTAATAAAGTATCTATCCATCCATCCATCCATCCATCGGTTTTGGTTTCCTGAAGGAGCTTTTTATAACTAGTGGTTTTCTTCATAAAAGACAATATGTATAGATGCACATAAAGACTGTAAATTCACAATTGTGAAATCAAGAAGCCACAGATCAAGAAAAGAAGTGTATCACTAGTGGTCATGAAAAACTTCTTAAAGAAGCAGTCAATTATTGTTATATTTATTTTCCAAAATGTTATATTAGTAACTATAATGACTTTTTAACAACTTGTTCAATAGTTGGTGATCTTTGGAGTTAATCTGGCAGAACTAGTACTCACCCCTGCTCACAGCTTCTGAGGCTGAATACCTGTGGTCGGACACTGGTGCAGAAGTGCCATCTAAGTCTATGAGTGGTTGACTCTCTCTGCTCAACTGTGCACATTTTCACTCTACCTTTATATGTGCCAGTGAAGATTTTGTGGCACCACAATTCTGATTCTACCCAAATGTTCAGAAATGGTCATTCTTAATTGAATCTGTGGTGACCAGTGTTTTTCTTGTGTCCTGTTCATGCCTCCTTGAAGTACCATTACATGGATTTAAATATATGGTCCGTGTACTTTTTGGTATTTGAAATTTCATTTTAGAAGCAAAAACGAAAAAATGAAAATGAAAGGAATTTTCAGATTTTGATTTTTGATTAAAGAATAAAATGATGGAAAATAAGGTATTTTTTAATTCTGTGGTAACAAATAGCAGTCATAAACTTAAAATTACACATACTTTTCTGGATTCATTTGTGATTCAAATAATGAAAGTGTAATAGCTCAAAAACAACAAAACAGACGCATTTTCGTTGTCTGGCACCAGAGGTACTTCTTCTTCTGTGCGATTTTTGATGACACGTGCGAACAGTTCTCCTCACAACTCATCGACCGACGGCCTTGAAGTTTCACTGCATGGCATCAGCAGGGGATGGACCATTATGTTGTTTTTCAGAATTAAAAGAACATTTCAATGTCCACTCCGGGACGAGGACATGACTGTAGAAAAACAGTCGCATCTTTCAGGTAAAAATACAAGCTTTGCAAACTTTGCTTCATTGATGTAGCAGTTCTTTTATGAACGTTGTTGTTGTTACTTACTATGAAACAGCTAACATTTGGTGATTTCATTTACTAACACTAAGCCTGGCAAATTTTGTAGTGCTAGCATTTTGAATGTGTGTAAATGTGTGAATGGTTGATCATTGACAAGTGTAGCACATGTTAAGAAAACTTTCTGTAAATCACGTTGCTATCCTAACGTTTTACACTTGTGCGCACTGTTAAAACTCGAAACGATTACTCGCTATAGTAGCCGGTAAAAGTCAATGAGCAACCATTCAAAATGCTAGCACTATAAAAATTGCCAGACAGTGTTAGCAAATGAAATCGCCAAATGTTAGCTGTTTCACAGTAAGTAATAACAATAACGTTCATAAAAGAACTGCCACATCAATGAAGCAAAGTTTGCAAAGCTTGTATTTTTACCTGAAAGATGCGACTCAGTTTTTCTGCAGTTATGTCCTCGTCCCGGAGTGTCACTCTTTCACTGTTCCGAAAAACAATGTAATGATCCATCCTCTGCTGATGCCATGCAGTGTACCTTCACGGCCGTCGGTCGATGTGTTGTGAGGAGGACTGTTCGGATGTGTAGTCAAAAATCGCGCAGAAGAAGAAGATATACCTCCAGTTTCAGACAACGAAAATGCGTCTGTTTTGTTGTTTTTGAGCTATTACACTTTCATTATTTGATTCACAAATAAATTGAGAAAAGTATGTGTAATTTTAAGTTTATCACTGCTATTTGTTACCACAGAATTAAAAAATACCTTATTTTCCCTCATTTCATTCTTTGATCAAAAATCAAAATCTGAAAATTCCTTTCATTTTCGTTTTTCATTTTTGCTTCTGAAATGAAATTTCAAATACCAAAAAGTACACGGACCATTCATTCTTACACAAAACAGGGCTTTTTTCAATTTATTAAAAATATCTTATTACCACAGTCACCTCTTTGCTGGTTATCATTTTTGCAATGCTTTTTAAAAGTGAATTGTTTTGATTTTTTTGAAAATGTTCCTTTTTATTAGAGTATCAAGAGGACACCTGCAGCTTCAAATATCTAAAGCTGTCCATTTTTAGACTGTTTGTTTTCTTCTTTTGAGTTTTAATTTCATTTTGCTTCACCTGTCTCCAAAGAAACTGTGAAGTATAAAGACTTTGATTTGGAAACGAAGACTATGAAGAATCTTCACCACAAATATCTGATTACACTTTATGCCACCTGCATAACAGAGGATTCATATTACATTGTGACAGAGCTGATGGCAAAAGGAAGTTTGCTTCAATATCTCGGGAGTAAGTACATCTTTTTCACTTTGTTATTTCTACTCTTGTGAAGTATTTGTTCGATACTGCCAAAGTGTATTAGTACTTTTATTGAATAATAAGAATGCAGCAGGTAGCAACCCTCTTTATACAGGAATGGAAGTGGGTTGATGTCTTTTCAGAGAAAAGCCAAGCAAAATGACACCTTTTATTGGCTAACTAAAAAGATTACAATATGCAAGCTTTCGAGGCAACTCAGGCCCCTTCTTCAGGCAAGATGTAATCATTTTCAGGTAATGCTGTATATTGTCATAAAACAATAGCTAAAATAATTTGTCTTGTCTGTGATGAAACTATAATGAATATGATACAGGGTATCTTGTAAACTGGTGTTCAGTGTGTTATTTACTTCCATATCCTTTCTGGCTTGGCCTTAATGTTAAGTAATACTATGCATGCCTTATTGTATTTGTTAATTAAACTTTTACCTATATATCCCCATTGACTCCATCCTATGTTTAAAGAAACTGATAAGAAGACAATAAAGATCTGATAAGAAGAGACATTTCCTCATTGTTCATACTATTATGCTTACTATTATGCTGAAAACATCAGTTTTTGAATGAACATTTTATTTTTATTCTTGTGTAGTAGTTGTCTTACACAGCACTTCCTTAAATGAACTGTTAGCTGACTTTCAAAATAAAAAAATCAGCTTAACAGACATTCAACTGTGTGTAATCATCTATGAGCAACTTTACTATTTTTTTTTTTTCAATTTTTAATATTGAAGAAAATAACATTGCATAGAATCAAGTAAAAAAACACCTTGAGCTTGGGAAAGTGCTATATAAATAAAATAATATAATATAATAGTGATAGTATTATAGTATTATAATATTCCATCCATCCATCCATTTTCCAACCCGCTGAATCCGAACACAGGGTCACGGGGGTCTGCTGGAGCCAATCCCAGCCAACACAGGGCATAAGGCAGGAACTAATCCCAGGCAGGGTTCCAACCCACCGCAGGACACACACAAACACACCCACACACCAAGCACACACTAGGGCCAATTTAGAATCGCCAATCCACCTAACCTGCATGTCTTTGGACTGTGGGAGGAAACCGGAGCACCCGGAGGAAACCCACGCAGACACGGGGAGAACATGCAAACTCCACGCAGGGAGGACCCGGGAAATTATAATATTATAATAGTGAATTATTATAATCACTTATACAGTACAACAAATGACTTCATAGTTAAACTAGAAAAAAAGGAAAAATAAAAACAGTTAAAATAGTTAACAAAAAGTTTAAAAAAAAAAAAAAAAGAAAGAAAGAAAGCAGGAACGCTAAAAGACAAAACATAACAAAACAAAATTCAACTCCCACCTGAGAAAGTAAGAGGAGAGCCAAAAACATGGGCAAAAATCATTAGAAAAATAATAAAGCAGGGAAAATGTCTTTTGCCCTCGACTTTACCATTATTTCTAACTATTTTTCTTTGTCATTTGTCTTACTCTAACAATAAGTAAAATTGAAGGGGCAAAAATTTGTTTCAGCTTTCATCCTTTTTTGATTCAGTCACCCTGTTGGAAGATTATTTTTAACAATCTGAAAATATGTAAAAGAAAGAAAGAAAGAGAAAGAAAGAAAGAAAGAAAGAAAAATTGAATGCCAAAATAAAATGTTTTGCTAATGATTTTGTGCAGTCTTTCAATTTTTCCTGTCACTTTTGCTGTCCTTAAGAATCTATACTAATAAAAGGCAAAGCCCTCACTGACTGACTGACTGACTCATCACTAATTCTCCAACTTCCTGTGTAGGTGGAAGGCTGTAATTTGGCAGGCTCATTCCTTACAGCTTACTTACAAAAGTTAGGCAGGTTTCATTTCGAAATTCAAAGCGTAACGGTCATAACAGGAACCTCTTTTTTGACCATATACTGTAATGGACTGCAGCTCGCTGGCCGTGGGAGGCGGAGTTGCATATCACGTCATCACGCCTTCCACGTAATCACGTGAACTGACTGTGAACGCAGTATGTTCAAAACAAGGAAGAGCCCCAAAGAGCACTGAAGAAAACATTCATTACACAATTGAGAAGGCAGCGAAACAATAAGAAGCGAAGCACGGTGTAAACCGTAAGTTTAAATTAAGTTTATAGAAACACTCCCGCTGCCGTTTGCAATACCATATTCGCGAGATACAAGTTTAATGAGAAGACATGAGGTATAAACGAGATTTGGATCATTTTGTAACGGAGTTAAAATTGCTATAGCGAGAAACTTTGAAGTGCCGGGTCTTAGCTAACATTAAATAAAGCCGTGGACATCGCAACATCACACAAGAGAGCGGCTCACATGAACTGACTGAACGCAGCAGGAGTGATCACTTCGCTACTGCGGAAACAAAGCACGGTGTAAACCGTAAGTTTAAATTAAGTTTATAGAAACGCTCCCACTGCCGTTTGCAATACCATATTCGCGAGATACAAGTTTAATGAGAAGACACGAGGTATAAACGAGACTTTGGATGACTTTGTAATGGATTAAAAATTGCTGTAGCGAGAAACTTTTAAGTTCTGGGTCTTAGCTAACATTAAATAAAGCCTTGGACATCTCAACATCACACTCACTGACTGACTGACTGACTGACTGACTCATCACTAATTCTCGAACTTCCCGTGTAGGTGGAAGGCTGAAATTTGGCAGGCTCATTCCTTACAGCTTACTTACAAAAGTTAGGCAGGTTTCATTTCGAAATTCTACGCGTAATGGTCATAACTGGAACATGTTTTTTGTCCATATACTCTAATGGAGAAGGCGGAGTCACGTATCGCGTCATCACGTCTCCTACGTAATCACGTGAACTAAAAACAAGGAAGAGATTTACAGCACGAGTCAAACGTGGGAACGAAGGTAAATGACGTTAATTTTTGAGTGTCTTTTAATACTGTGTAAGCATACATATTAACACATGTGCAATTAAACGTGTGCATTTACGGGGTGATTTCTCAGGCTTAAAAGCTCGCCTTTTATCAAACGCTGGAACAAAGGTAAATGACTTTGTTCACTGTCATTTAATACTGTGTAACCATACATATTAAACGTGTGCATTTACGGGGTGATTTCTCAGGCTTAAAAGCTCGCCTTTTACTAAAAAGGTAAATGCAAAACTATTTTCAATCATTCTATGATCTGCTTCTCACAACTGAAGGCACCGTGGCTGATGTTACGTCACTTGCTGTCCAACCATAAGCGTTACCTGGTAGGTAACCGGCCACTCACTTCACTCCCTTACGGGAATCGAACCTCTGAGGTTTTCTTTTGTTCTTAATTAAAATTTAAAAGCAATACTTCACCGCTGCTAAGCCCCTCTATCGCTGACGTCCGAGGTTCGATTACCGTAAGCAAGTGCAGTGAGTGTGTAATTACATTCACGGCATTCGTAGTCTGATTCACAATCTGATTGTATGGGTGGTTACCTACCAGGTAACGCTTATAGTTGGCCACCAAGTCAGGTCGAAGTGATCACTCGAGTGAAGGCAGCTTCACAAAAAAACAGATCCTTAACAAACTGTTATTAGTATATTTTCCCTAGATTTAAAAAGGTTTTATTTTCTTCTTAATAAAAATTTAAAAGCGGTACTTCGCCGGTGCGAAGCGCGTGGATTTGACCGACTGACACATACAGACATATTCATGAGTGCAGGTACTTCGGAAAGAAAGCACCGTGTAAACCTAAAGTTTAAATTAAGTTCATAGACCTACAAAAGGTTGCCATTCATTTGAGGCAAGATTGCTTTTCTTCTGTACAACTACGTTGCATTCTCAAGAGTGTGCTTGCACGGCTTCGGATATAGATATATATATATTTATATATATATATGTATGTCTATATATAAATATGTAAGCTTATAAGTACTGCCTTACTTCTCTTTAAGAAAGGAAGATGTAATGATACTTGATTTAAACGATTCCATGTCTTCCTGGGTTTGCTTAGCTTATTGTCAATATCTTTACACGTTTTTTTTAAGACTTATTGACTGAAACGGGCTTTCACGAAAAAAGTTAGGGCTTTGCTACAGGATACACCCTCCACAAGTTAAGCAAGTAAAAATAAAATATATATTTCTGTTTTATTTAAACCTTTTAAGTTCATATGCATAGCCCCATTTGGCTGTTTAATTTTTTTTTTTCTTTCTTCAGTAATATTTAATCTCCTTAAAGAAAAAGAACATATCCATTTTACTTTTTTTTGTATCCCTTTAGTAATATTTTAGTGTAAAAGGATAACCAGTATTTAAACCTTTTATGTTACTTTATACATTTATTTTACACCATGTTGAAAAATTAATAAGAAAGCTACATATTTTGGCAGCTGCTGCTTTCATTTTCAATGAAATGAAAAAAGCTCTCCAAGAGAAAACGTCAATGAAGAAGAAACAGTTTGCACTATCTAAAAATGAGAAACCCTCATTTATAAAAGTTTGCTGCAGATGACTTAACTGAAAATAAATGAATAGTTCCTATGTGTATAATACATATTTATCTATTTTACTTATGCCTTTATTCCAGCAACTTACAACATCTGAGGTACAATTTGTTACATTACTTTTGTTTTTTGCAGCACAGGCAGGTGAAGTGACTTCCACAGGGTCACACAGTGGTGTCAGTACCACGATTTGAACTGACAAGCTCCGGGTTTACTGAAATATTACTGAAGAAAGAAAAAAAACGAAAACGGGCAAATAGGGCTATGCATACAGATGTCCATCCATCCATTATCCAACCCGCTATATCCTAAATACAGGAGCCAATAAGTTGATATGTATATATACAGTACGAGCTGTATATACCCGGCGTTGCCCGGGGCAGAAGTAACCTAATTGGTCAAACACTTACATATATACCAAAGTAAACCTAATCGGTTAAACAGCTTCATATATACAGAAGCGAACCTAATCGGACAAACAGCTAATCTATATACATAAGCAAACCTAATTGGTCAAACAGTTACATAAATACAAAAGCAAACCTAATCGATGAAACAGCTTCATATATACAGAAGTGAACCTAATTGGTCAAACAGTTATGCATGTGCAGAATAATTTTACAAAGATTATGCGTGTTAACAATCATTAAAAAGAAAAGATTGAGGAACTCTTCTTCTATATGTGATGAAGCTGGATGAAGCTGACTTGACGAAGACGTAGGTGGCATAGATTGGTTTTTCTAAAACAGAAGAAAAAAATGAGTATCTATTATTATTTTAAATTAGAATGAAAATGAGAACCTTGATTAGAGATAGATTATCCGTATTAAAATATGTGCATGAATAAAGTTTTGGTAACTCTCTAGCAAAAGTTTATTCATACAAATTGGCATGGGATGGCTTTGTGAAAAAGTAAAAATTAGATAAAAATAAATTGAGAATGCGTACTTCGATTTGACTGAGATTATCTGTAATGATGAAAAAAAAGTTTAGTATGTTTTTTTTTTCCATACGGGAAGGATGTAAAACCTTACATAGGCACCCTTCAGCCCGTACTGAAGGGTACTGTCAGATTCTTACTGACTAAAAAACACCCTTTTTATTCCACAGCTACCCCAAAAACCACTATTAGGCATTACTTTGGGGTGGCAGTAGTTTAGTTATGAAACAGCTGGGTCCTGAAAAAAATCTGTCTTATTAGTGGCTTCATCACATATAGAAGAACAGTTCCTCAATCTTTTCTTTTTAATGATTGTTAACACGCATAATGTTTGTAAAATCATTCTGCACATTCATAACTGTTTGACCAATTAGGTTCGCTTCTGTATATATGAAGCTGTTTAACCGATTAGGTTTACTTTGGTATATATGTAAGTGTTTGACCGATTAGGTTACTTCTGCCCCGGGCAACGCCGGGTATATACAGCTCGCATATATATATATATATATATATATATATATATATATATATATATATATATATATATATATATACATATACACACATACATGCAGTTTTAATAACACAGAAATCAATATAAACATTAACATCATTATCATATGAGAATATGAAGTAATATATAAGAAGCACATTTCATATAAATATAAATTATTAAACAGTAAAATCTTCTTCTGTAATTTGCTACCGTGGCAATTTGTGTGTCTGTCCAGGATTTTAAATGACCTGTAGCTCGCAAACCGTTGCACCTATACACTTGAAATGTGGTACACATATAGTACGTCACGTCTACTATCCGCTTTATGGGTGATGATTGTTTTAGTCTTTTTATCTTTATTTTATTTTATTGTACAATCAAGTCCTATCTGCGCACAGCAGGGCAGCCGTGGGCGGATGCGTATGGTGTATTCACTCGATGTTATCGTGCATTGCGCTGTCAGTGGTATTTTGATAAAAGAATTTGAACAACATATAAGAAGCGTATAAATTATTAAACAGTAAAACATTAACATTTAAGAAGTAAAGTTACATTAAGTACTACTGCTGTGCCTTCGGGTATACCTCATTTTTTGTTTGCCCATTACATGCTTAAATGTATACATATTTTGGTGCACCTACCCGAGAACACGCGACATATAACCGAGCGTGGGAGAAGCATGGATTTTAAACACGCGTTGAGTTGATGTGCTGGTCTCCCTCGTGAAATAACTGGTAATGTTTGACTAAAATCTACAGCGAGTAAAACGACATTAGCTCCTATTTTTTTTTTACGATCTCTGAGATGTTGCTTTTTTCGGTTCAAGGCTTCATAAGCTCTTTTATGTTGTATGGTGTACTTATCCCAAACCATCATCTTTGAATGTTGCAAGACTTTCGCCTTGTATGTAGATCGGGGTAATTACATTCATTGCATTCCTAGTCTGAATCACAATGTGATTGTATGGGTGGTTACCTGGCACTGTAGGGTTGCCACCCGTCCTTTAAAATACGGAATCGTGCCGCGTTTGAGAATGAAATTGCGCGTCTCGTTTTGAATCAATACTGGACGGGATTTATCCCGTATTTTTTTTATAATTTTTTTTTTAAAGCAGCGTCTCATGCAAATCATCCCACACGCATTTTATGAAGATGCCTCCTTTCCTACTTTTGATTGGGTAATACTTGATGTCATCGTTAGTTTGATTGGTGTTTTTAACTGTCCAGTGAGTAGGGCGTGTCTTTCAACCGTAAGCAGATTTTTTGCAGTGGTATCACTGACCTCGACGACGGCGAGGTTATACGTCAAAAAT